>NW_024070201.1:34338870-34494929 GCF_014754425.2 Oryx dammah | reverse complement strand
TAGTGGAGGTGATGGAATTCCAGTTGAGCTATTTCAAATCCTGAAAGATGATGCTGTGAAAGTGCTGCACTCAATATGCCAGCAAATTTGGAAAACTCAGCAGTGGCCACAAGACTGGAAAAGGTCAGTTTCCATTCCATTCCCCAAGAAAGGCAATGCCAAAGGATGCTCAAACTACCGCACAATTGCACCCATCTCACATGCTAGTAAAGTAATGCTCAAAATTCTCCAAGCCAGGCTTCAGCAAGCCATGGTTCAGTGAACCATGAACTTCCAGATGTTCAAGATGCTTTTAGAAAAGGCAGAGGAACCAGAGATCAAATTGCCAGCATCCGCTGGATCATGGAAAAAGTAAGAAAGTTCCAGAAAAACATCTATTTCTGCTTTATTGATTATGCCAAAGCCTTTGACTGTGTGGATCACAATAAACTGTGGAAAATTCTGAAAGAGATGGGAATACCAGACCACCTGACCTGCCTCTTGAGAAATCTGTATGCAGGTCAGGAGGCAACAGTTAGAACTGGACATGGAACAACAGACTGGTTCCAAATAGGAAAAGGAGTATGTCAGTGTTGTATATTGTCAACCTGCTTATTTAACTTCTGTGCAGAGTACATCATGAGAAACGCTGGACTGGAAGAAACACAAGCTGGAATCAAGTTTGCCGGGAGAAATATCAATAACCTCAGAGATGCAGATGACACCATCCTTTTGGCAGAAAGGGGAAGAGGAGAGTGAAAAAGTTGGCTTAAAGCTCAACATTCAGAAAACGAAGATCATGGCATCCGGTCCCATCACTTGATGGGAAAACAGTGGAAACAGTGTCAGACTTTATTCTTGGGGCCTCCAAAATCACTGCAGATGGTAACTGCAGCCATGAAATTCAAAGACGCTTACTCCTTAGAAGAAAAGTTATGACCAACCTAAACAACATATTAAAAAGAAGAGACATTACTTTGCCAACAAAGGTCTGTCTCGTCAAGGCTATGGCTTTTCCAGTAGTTATATATGGATGTGAGAGTTGGACTATAAAAGAAAGCTGAGTGCTGGAGAATTGATGCTTTTGAAGTGTGGTGTTGGAGAAGACTCTTGAGAGTCCCTTGGACTGCAAGGAGATCCAACCAGTCCATCGTAAGGGAGATCAGTCCTGGGTGTTCCTTGGTAGGACTGATGTTGAAGCTGAAACTCCAATACTTTGTCCACCTGATGTGAAGAGCTGACTCATTTGAAAAGACCCTGATGCTGGGAAAGATTGAGAGCAGGAGAAGAAGGGGATGGCAGAGGATGAGATGGTTGGATGGCATCACCAACTCAATGGACATGGGTTTGGGTGGGCTCCGGGAGTTGGTGATGGACAGGGAGGCCTGGCGTGCTGCAGTTCATGGTGTCACAGAGCCAGACACGACTGAGTGACTGACCTGAACTTTGTTGTTACAGAATGGAAAAAAGAGGAAATAGTTACAGAATCATCTAGGTTTGTGGATTTAACGTTGAGAAAATTTAGCAAGCATTATCCTGATATGCAGATGACACCACCCTTATGGCAGAAAATGAAGAGGAACTAAAAAGCCTCTTGATGAAAGTGAAAGAGAAGAGTGAAAAAGTTGGCTTAAAGCTCAACATTCAGAAAACGAAGATCATGGCATCTGGTCCCATCACTTCATGGGAAATAGATGGGGAAACAGTGGAAACAGTGTTAGACTTTATTTTGGGGGTTTCCAAAATCACTGAAGATGGTGATTGCAGCCATGAAATTAAAAGACGCTTACTCCTTGGAAGGAGAGTTATGACCAACCTAGATAGCATATTAAAAAGCAGAGACATTACGTTGCCAACAGAGGTCCGTCTAGTCAAGGCTATGGTTTTTCCAGTAGTCATGTGTGGATTTGAGAGTTGGATTGTGAAGAAAGCTGAGCACTGAAGAATTGATGCCTTTGAACTGTGGTGTTGGAGAAGACTCTTGAGAGTCCTTTGGACTGCAAGGAGATCCAACCAGTGCATTCTAAAGGAGATCAGTCCTGGGTGTTCTTTGGAAGGAATGATGCTAAAGCTGAAACTCCAGTACTTTGGTCACCTCATATGAAGAGTTGACTCATTGGAAAAGACTCTGATGCTGGGAAGGATTGGGGGCAGGAGGAGAAGGGGACGACAGAGGATGAGATGGCTGGATGGCATCACCGACTCGATACACATGAGTTTGGGTGAACTCCTGGAGTTTGTGATGGACAGGGAGGCCTGGCGTGCTGCAATTCATGAGGTCGCAGAGTCAGACACAACTGAGCGATTGAACTGAAGTGATACCAATGGCTAACTAACAGCTTAGACCCTCTTCTATTGCTAATAGAACCCAAAATTTGGCACCAACAAGCCCAGATCAGGGGGATTAGCAATGGTCTAAGTCAGTCATGACTATTACATTCCCTTCTGCCAGATACTAACTCTCCCATCATGTCTTGAAGGTAAGAGAATGACCATATAACCTATTTCTGGTCAATAAATCTTAAGGGTTTTTTGCTGAGGGGACTTCAGTGAAAGCTTTTCCTTTGCTGATAAAAGGAGAGGGAACTTCTCACATAAGGCCCTTCTGTTGCTTCCTCCACCCTTGTGTTTTCCTACTTTTGAATGTGGTCATGATTCATGATGTCAGGAAGTATGAGAGCCATCTTTCAACTTTCCATAAACTTGAAGATGAAAAGCCAGAACTCAGAAAGGGAAAAAGACTATGATGATACTGTTTAGCAACTGAAGCAATGCCAACAACTACCTACCTCCAGACTTACTTTTATGATAGAATATTAAACTTCAATTCACTGAAGCCTCTGTCATCAGGTTTTCCATCATTTTAGGTGAATAAAGATACAGAATATGGGAGGTGTGTGATAGCTATTCTGTTTTCTGCTGAACAGCCCTCCATAGCTTGATTCTGGTTATAGACTCTATTCCCTAGGCCACAGGAGTGAATACTTGACCTAACAGGACTTAGATTTCTCTTACTGAGAATTTTAAACTTAATTAGGAACACCAAAATACAGAAGGATACAACTTAATTGTTACCTCTAGAAAGAAAACCCATAATCTCCTGGCCGTGGGATTCTTTTCCCATTCAGTCTATGAATTACTCTTCTATCTTTCTAATAAATTCCCATTTATTAAATTAATTTTAAAATTTATTTTTGGCTGTGCTGGGTCTTTGTTGCTGCACATGGGTTTTCTCTAGTCGTGGGGAGAGGAGGCTGTTCTCTAGTTGCAGTGTGAGAGCTTCTTTTGCAGACCACAGGCTGTAGGCACATGGGACTCAGTACTTGCGGCACATGCGCTTAGTTGCCCCATGGCATGTGGAATCTTCTTGGACCAGGGATTGAACCCATGAACCCATGTCCCTTGCATTGGCAGGTGGATTCTTAACCACTGGAATACCAGGGAAGTCCCTCTTTTTCTTGAAGTTAGCTGGAATTGATTTCTGTTGCTTTAAACCAGTGGTTGTGATTAGGGGAGATTTTACTACTCAGATACCTGGCAATGTCTGGAGATATTTTTGTTTGACACCTGGGGTATTACTGGCATCTTGAGTAGATACCAGGAAAGCTGCTAACATCCTAAAACACTTAGGACAATCTTCCATAACAAAAACATATTTGGCCCAAAGTATAGATAGTGCAATGGCAACCCACTCCAATACTCTTGCATGGAAAATCCCATGGACGGAGGAGCCTGATAGGCTGCAGTCCTTGGGGTCGCTAAGAGTCGGGCACGATTGAGCGACTTCACTTTCACTTTTCACTTTCATGCATTGGAGAAGGAAATGGCAACCCACTCCAGTGTTCTTGCCTGGAGAATCCCAGGGATGGGGGAGCCTGGTAGGCTGCTGTCTATGGGGTCGCACAGAGTCGGACACGACTGAAGCGACTTAGCAGTAGCAGCATAAATAGTGCTGTTGAAAAAACCTGCTTTAAAACAGGGGTTCTTTAATCTGGACAAGGAGGTTCTCAACAAATCTGACAGGATCAGCGGATAATGAGTGGGAAGGAAGAATGGGAGGTGTGAGCAGCAAGGGAAAGTGTGGAATGGACTTTGAGAGTGTGGAAGAGAGAGCATGCTAAGGAAACTGGAGGACTGAGGAGCAATGGGGAGGGTCTGTCTAAGGTCAGTGATTATGAATTTAGAGACGTCCATGCTAAGTCACTTCAGTTGTGTCTGACTCTTTGCAACCTTATGGACCATACCCTGCCAGGCTCCTCTAACCATTGGATTCTCCAGGTACAAATACTGGAGTGGGTTGCCATTTCCTTCTCCAGAGGAACATTTATTGATATTTCTCCTGCTATGTAGAGCTATGTTGGTACAGATAAAGAGAAGGCATAATTTGGGTTCATCCAGAACTGAGTTTTTGTCAGGTGAAAGCAACAGAGGGAAAAAAAGGCAAAGGAGTTGATGAACCAGAGAAATTAAGCTGGATAACAAGAGAAATAATAAGAGAATTGAAAACAAAACTGGTAGGAAAAAGAAATTAAGAAAACAATCCCATTTACAGTTGCATCAAAAGGAATAAATTACCTAGGCATAAACTAAACCAATGAGATTAAAGATCTGTTTACTGACAACTGTAAGACACTGATGAAACAAATTGGAAATACACACAAATGCAAATAAATGCAAAAATATTTTGTGCTCATAAATTAGAAAAATTAATATTATTAAAATGTTCATACTACCCAAAGCAATATACAGATTGAATACAATTTCTAATGAAATTCTAATGTCATTTTTCATAGAACAAAACAAACAATCCTAAAATTTCTATGTAACCGCAAAAGTGAAAGTGAAAGTGTTAGTCGCTCAGTTTTGTCTGACTTTGCAACTCCATGAACTGTAGCCGGCTAGGCTTCTATCCATGGAGTTTTTCAGGCTAGAATACAGAAGTGGGCAGCTATTCCCTTCTCCAGAAAATCTTCCTGACTCAGGAATCAAACCCAGGCCTTTGCATTGCAGGCAGATTCTTTATCATGAGTACCAGGGAAGCCAAGGAAATCAAACCAGTCAATCCTAAAGGAGAACAACCCTGAATATTTATTTGAAGGACTGATGCTGAAGTTGAAGCTCCAATACTTTCGTCACCTGATTCAAAGAGCCAATTCATTGGGAAAGAACCTGATGGTGGGAAAGACTGAGGGCAGGAGGAGAAGGGGATGACAGAGGATGAGATTGTTGGATGGCATCACCGACTCACTGGACATGAGTTTGAGCAAACCCTGGAAGATAGATAGGGAAGGACAGGGAAGGCTGCCATGTTGCAGCCCATCGGGTTGCAAAGAGTCAGACACGACTTAGCAACTGAACGACTACCACCACAATAGACTTTGAGTAGCCAAAACAATCTTGAGAAAGAAGAACAAAGCTGAAGCCATCACACGTCCTGATTTCAAATTATATTACAATGTTATAGCAATCAAAACAGTATATTAGTACAAAATAGACATAACAAATCAATGGAAGAAAATAGAGAGCCAAGAAATAAGTTTTACAAAGGAGACAAGAATATGCATTGGGGAAAGGACAGTTTCTTTAATAAATGGTCAGAAAAACTGGACAGCCACATACAAAACAATAAAACTAGCCCACTGTTTTACACCATAACCAAAAATGAACTCAAAATGGATTAAAGACATGAGTGTAAGACCTGAAACAACAAAACTCCTAGAAGAACTTCAACATAGGTGGTAACTTCCTGAACATCAATCTTATTGATAATTTTTTAAAAAAACAAAGGTCATAAAAGCAACAATAAATAAGTTGGACTATATCAAATTAAAAAGCATTTGCAGGGACTTCCCTAGTGGTTGAGGGGTTAAGACTCCATGCTTCGACTGCAAGGGGCAGAGGTTCTACCTCTGGTCAGGAAACTAAGAAACCACAGGCCATGTGGCAGGGTCAAAAAAGAAAAACAGTAACAAAAAGGCAACCTATGGAATGGGAGAAAATGTTCGCAAATCCTCAATCTGATAAATGGTTCATATCTAAATATATAAAGAACTCATACAACTCAATAGCAAAGAATCAAATAATCCAATTTAAAAATGGGCAAAGGACTTGAGTAAACATTTTTCTAAAGAAGATATTCAAATGGACAACAGCTATATGAAAAGGTGCTCAGCATCACTAATCTTCAGGGAAATGCAAATCAAAATCACAATGAGATCATCTCACATCTACTAGAAAGGGTGTTATCAAAAAGATAAGAAATAAGTGTTGGTTCAGTATCTTATGATAAACCATAGAGGAAAAGGATATATATATGTGTATAAAGAATATATATATATTTATAATTTCAGCACTTTGCTATAAAGTAGGGATTAACAACATTGTAAATCAACTATATTTCAGTTAAAAAGAGAAAAAGAAGTGTTGGTAAGGATATGGAAAAGAGGGAACCCTAGTGTACCTAGGGCTTCTTTGTAGGCTCAGATTGTTAAGGATCTGCCTGCAATACAGGAGACCTGGATTCGATCCCTGGGTCAGGAATATCTCCTGGAGAAGGGGAATGGCACTGGAATGGCAACCCACTCCAGTATTCTTGCCTGGAGAATCCCATAGACAGAGGAGTCTGGAGGGCTACAATCCACAGGTTCACAAAGAGTTGGACAGGATTGAGTGACTAACACTTTCACTTTCACTTTAGTGCACTCTTGGTGGGGATGTAAATTATTACAGCCACTATGGAAAATGATATGGAAGTTCCTCAAAAGATGAAAACTAGAATTACCACTTTGTTGTTCAGTTGCTCAGTCATGTCCAACTATTTGTGACCCCATGGATGGCAGCACACCAGGCTTCCCTGTCCTTCACCATCTCCTGGAGCTTGCTCAAACTCATGTCCATTGAGTTGGTGATGCCATCCAAACATCTCATCCTCTGTTGTCCCTTTCTCCTCTTGCCTTCTGTCTTTCCCAGCATCAGGGTCTTTTTCAATGAGTTGTCTCTTCGTATCAGGTGGCCAAAATATTGGAGCTTCAGCTTCAGCATCAGTCCTTCCAATGAATGTTCAGGGTTGAATTCCTTCAGGATTGATTGGTTTGATCTCCTTGCAGTCCAGGGGACTCTCAAGAGACTTCTTAATTCACCACAATTCAAAAGCATCAATTCTTTGGCACTCAGCTTTCTTCACATCCATACATGACCACTGGAAGAACCATAGCCTTGACTAGACGGACCTTAGTTGGCAAAGTAATGTCTCTGCGTTTGAATATGCTATCTAGGTTGGTCATAACTTTCCTTCTAAGGAGTAAGCATCTTTTAATTTCATGGCTGCAATCACCATCTACAGTGATTTTGGAGCCCCCTAAAATAAAGTCTGCCACTGTTTCCACTGTTTCTCCATCTATTTCCCATGAAGGGATGGGACCAGATGCCATGATCTTAGTTTTCTGAATATTGAGCTTTAAGCCAACATCTTCATGCTCCTCTTTCACTTTCATTAGAGGCTCTTTAGTTCCTCTTCACTTTCTGCCATAAGGGTGGTGTCATCTGCATCTCTGAGGTTATTGATATTTCTCCCAGCAATCTTGATTCCAGCTTGTGCTTCTTCCAGTCCAGCGTTTCTCATGATGTACTCTGCATATAAGTTAAATAAGCAGGGTGACAATATACAGCCTTGACGTACTCCTTTCCCAATTTGGAACCAGTCTGTTGTTCCAGGTTTGGTTCTAACCATTGCTTCTGGACCTGCATACAGGTTTTGCAGGAGGCAGGTAAGGTGGTCTGGTATTCCCATCTCTTTAAGAGTTTCCCACAGCTTTTTGTGATCCACACAGTCACAGGCTTTAGTGTAGTCAATGAAGCAGAAGTAGATGTTCTTCTGGAATTCTCTTGCTTTTTCTATGATCCAACAGACGTTGGCAATTTGATCTCTGGTTCCTCTGCCTTTTCTAAAAGCAGCTTGAACATCTGGAAGTTCTCAGTTCATGTACTGTTGAAGCCTAGCTTGGAGAATTTTGAGCATTACTTTGCTAGCATGTGAAATGAGTATAATTATGTGGTAGTTTGAGCATTCTTTGGCATTGCCTTTCTTTGGGATTGGAATGAAAACTGACCTTTTCCAGTCCTGTGGCCACTGCTGAGTTTTCCAAATTTGCTTGCATATTGAATGCAGCATTTTACAGCATCATTTTTAAGGATTTGAAACAGCTCAACTGGAATTCCATTACCTCCACCCTCTTTTTTCATAATGATGCTTCTTAAGGCCCACTTGACTTCGAACTCCAAGATGTCTGGCTCTAGGTGAGTGATCACAACATTGTGGTTATCTGGGTCATGAAGATCTTTTTTTGTATATTTCTTCTGTGTATTCTTGGCATCTCTTCTTAATATCTTCTGTTTCTGTTAGGTCCATATCATTTCTGTCCTTTATTGTGCCCATATTTGCATGAAATGTTCCCTTGGTATTTCTAATTCCCTTGAAGAGATCTCTAGTCTTTCCCATTCTATTGTTTTCCTCTATTTCTTTGCACTGTTCACTTAGGAAGGCTTTCTTATCTCTCCTTGGTATTCTTTGGAACTCTGAATTCAGATGGGTATATTGTTCTTTGTCTCCTTTGCCTTTCACATCTCTTCTTTTTCAGCTATTTGCAAGGCCTCCTCAGACAACCATTTTGCCTTCTTGCATTTCTTTTTCTTGGGGATGGTTTTGATCACTGCCTCCTGAACAATGTTACAAACCCCCATACAAATTACCATACAGTCCAGCAATTCTACTTCTGGGTATTTATCCAAAGGAAATGAAAACACTAACTTGAAAAAGTTATCTGCACCCCTGTGTTTGCTGCAGCATTATTTACAATAACCAAGACATGGAAACAATCTACATGTCCATCAATGAATGAATGGATAAATAAAATAAAATATAAAACAATAGAATATTATTTAGCCACAAAAAAGAAAATTCCTCCATTTGTGACAACATGCATGAACCCTGAGAACATTATGCTAAGTGAAATAAGTCAGACACAAAAGACAAATACTATATGATCTCATTATATATGGAATCTAAAAAACAAACATGAAAACAGGAACTCACAGATACAGAGAACGCATTGGTGGTTGCCAGAGGCAATGTGGATCAAGATCAGGTGAAATGGGTGAAGGTAGTCAAAAGGTACAAACTTCCAATTATAAAATAAATCCTGGAGATGTCAAGTAAAGCATGGTGACTATAGCTTATTTTTATTATTTTATTTTAATTTTCATTGGAGTATAGTTGATTTTTTTTTCTTTTTTTAATTTTAATTTTTACTTTTTTTTTAATTTTTACTTTTTAAAATTTTATTTTTACTTTACTTTATTTTTACTTTTACTTTATTTATTTATACTCCTTCATTGGAGTGTAGTTGATTTATAATGTGCTAGTTTCAAGTGAACAGCAAAGTGAATCAGTTATACATATACATATATCCACTTTTTTTTAAGATTTTTTTTTCCATATAGGTAGTTATAGACTATTGCGTAGAATTTTCTGTGCTATACAGTCAGTTGTTTATATAGTTTAAAATACTGTATTTCATATTTAAAAGTTGCTGAGAGAGTAAATCTTAAGTCTCATCACAAGAAAAAAAATCTTATCTAGGTGCAGTGATGGACATTTAACTAGATATTGTGGTGATCATTTTGATCTAGGGACTAGCAATACTGATATCACCTTGGTATTTATGAGAAATGAGGCACCTCAGGCCTCACTGTAGACCTACTGAATCAGAATCTGCATTTTTAACAAGACCCCCTAGGTAACCTGTATGTTCAATTAAATTTGAGAAGCAATGGATTAGGGGATTTGATGACGGTGAAAATTTTTGCACTCAGGATACTGACAATAATTCTGGGTGAATTGTCAGGATCAGAGGTTAGCAATTTTTTTTTTTTCCTGTGAAGAGTCAGGTAGTAAATATATTGGCTTTGAGAGCCATACATTCTACATTATAACCACTGAACCCTACTCTTGTAGTACGAAAGTAATCAGAGACACGACATAGGCAGGTGAGTGTGGCTGCTGAGAATGGCTGTGTTCCAATAAAACTATTTATAAAAAAACAGGCAATGAAGGAGTTTTTGGGCCTAGAAAAGAAAACAACAGTGTCAAAGGCCCTTGCTGAATCATCTAACTTCAGAGAAAACAAAACAGAACTTTAGGTGTCGCCCTGATGCTCCAGGTCGATTGTATCTATCTGAGACTTATCACCCCCTGTACAGGAGACTTATCACCCCCTGTCCAGAAACCTTCCATCCTCTACATCTCCCAGAGACTTATCACCCCCTGCCCAGAGGACTTATCACCCCCTGCCCAACTACAAATGCCATCTCAACTAAAGAATACCCAAAACATCCCACCTGACTAATGTTTTCCTTATCACTTCCACAAACCTCCCTTTAAATATGAAACCTCCCTGATCCCTCTTGCACTCAGCCTGGTTGTTAGGCTGACTGTCTCCCCTCCTTGCCTGAATAAAGGTAACCTACTTCCATTGAGGTTCTCTCTCCTTTTTTGCCTCGACCTGAACTATACCTTACATTCTTGGTGCCAAAACCTGGGAGAGAGCGAGGCACTCATCTCACTCTCTCTGTCTCTCTTACTCTCCCTCCCTCTCATTGTTTTCCCTTTTCCTGGAGTCTGGGAGCGTGAACACCCACCGAGCTCACTTTCTGCCAGGGCTCATAAGATCCCTTCGGGAATGCCTAGTGCCTTTGTGAGTGTACAAGCCTTGTTCTAAGGCTTTACCAGTACTTTGCTTACCCCCAGGCCTCAGCTCTACCCTCCTTTTCTCTCTCTCTCTCTGACGACCTGCGGACTAGGGAACTCTTGACATTCGACCAGTCTACATGCAACACCCCACTCAAGCCAGCCCCTAGATCAAGATAAGATCTGGACCATGTTCCAGAGGAGCCCTAGAACTCAGTCCTTTCCAGGTCTTGAGGACCTCCGGTCTAGGGCCAATCAGCAGGTGACGGTGGAGGACGCTCCACTTTGACACAGAGCTCTCTGCTCAAAACTCCTATTGCAACTATGGGTGATGACTCGAACTCCCAATAGGAGCCTCTGCTTGCCTTTCAATTATGGAGTCTGGCCAATCTGTCTCAAAAGATTCCCCTCTGGCCTACGTTCTCAAAAATCTCAAATTGCTCTTACCGAACTCAAAGCTAACCACTTAAAACAACTCTGTATACAGATCTGGCCTCAATACTAATTAGACAATCAAGACTGATGGCCTGAATTCGGCACATTTGACTTTCAGTTCAGTTCAGTTCATTTCAGGTGCTCAGTCATGTCCAACTCTTTGCGGCCCCATGAATTGCAGCATGCCAGGCCTCCCTGTCCATCACCAACTCCCGGAGTTCACTCAAACTCATGTCCATCGAGTCAGTGATGCCATCCAGCCATCTCATCCTCTGTCGTCCCCTTATGCTCCTGCCCCCAATCCCTCCCAGCATCAGAGACTTTTCCAATGAGTCAACTCTTCCCATGAGGTGGCCAAAGTACTGGAGTTTCAGCTTTAGCATCATTCCTTCCAAACGACACCCAGGACTGATCTCCTTTAGAATGGATTGGTTGGATCTCCTTGTAGTCCAGGGGACTCTCAAGAGTCTTCTCCAACAACACAGTTCAAAAGCATCAATTCTTCAGCTCTCAGCTTTCTTTAGAGTCCAACTCTCACATCAATACATGACTACTGGCGAAACCATAGCCTTGACTAGATGGACCTTTGTTGGCAAAGTAATGTCTCTGCTTTTGAATATGCTATCTAGGTTGGTCATAACTTTTCTTCCAAGGAGTAAATGTCTTTTTATTTCATGGCTGCAATCACCATCTACAGTGATTTTGGGGCCCCCAAAAATAAAGTCTGCCCCACTGTTTCCCATCTATTTCCCATGAAGTGATGGGATCAGATGCCATGATCTTAGCTTTCTGAATGTTGAGCTTTAAGCCAACTTTTTCACTCTCCTCTTTCACTTTCATCAAGAGGCTTCTTGGTTCCTCTTCACTTTCTGCCATAAGGGAGGTGTCATCTGCATACTTGTTAGCATTTGCCTTATATACTGCGGTGCTCCTTTGTTGAGTGCATATCTATTTATAATTGTTATATCTTTTTCTTGGATAGATCCTTTGATCATTATGTAGTGTCCTTCTTTGTCCTTTTTCGCAGCCTTTATTTTAAAGTTTATTTTATCTGATATGAGTATTGCTACTCCTCCTTTCTTTTGGTCTCCATTTGTGTGGAATATCTTTTTACAGACCTTCACTTTCAGTCTGTATGTGTCCCTTGTTTTGAGGTGGGTCTCTTGTATACAACATATATAGGGGTCTTGTTTTTGTATCCATTCAGCCAGTCTTTGTCTTTTGGTTGGGGCATTTGACCCATTTACATTTAAGGTAATTATTGATAAGTATGATCCTGTTGCCATTTACTTTGTTGTTTTGGGTTAGAGTTTATAAACCTTTTCTGTGTTTCCTGTCTAGAGAAGATCCTTTAGCATTTGTTGAAGAGCTGGTTTGGTGGTGCTGAATTCTCTGAACTTTTGCTCGTCTGTAAAGCTTTTGATTTCTCCTTCATGTTTGAATGAGATCCTTGCTGGGTACAGTAATCTGGGTTGTAGGTTTTTCTCTTTCATCACTTTAAGTATGTCCTGCCATTCCCTTCTGGCCTGAACAGTTTCCGTTGAAAGATCAGTTGTTATCCTTATGGAAATTCACTTGTGTGTTTGTTGTTGTTCTCTTGCTGCTTTTAATATTTGTTCTTTGTGTTTGATCTTTGTTAATTTGATTAATATGTGTCTTGTGGCGTTTCACCTTGGGTTTATCCTGTTTGGGACTGTCTAGGTTTCTTGGACCCGTTGGCTATTTCCTTCCCCATTTTAGGGAAGTTTTCAACTATTATCTCTTCAAGTATTTTCTCATGGCCTTTCTTTTTGTCTTCTTCTTCTGAGACTCCTATGATTTGAATGTTGGGGCATTTAACATTGTCCCAGAGGTCTCTCAGGTTGTTCTCATTTCTTTTAATTATTTTTTATTTTTTCCTCTCTGCTTCATTTATTTCTACCATTCTATCTTCTACCTCACTTATCCTATCTTCTGCCTCAGTTATTCTACTGTTGGTTCCCTCCAGAGTGATTTTGATCTCATTTATTGCATTATTCATTATTGATTGACTCTTTTCTATTTCTTCTAGGTCCTTATTAAACGTTTATTGCATCTTCTTAATCCTTGTCTCCAGGCTATTCATCTGCAACTCCATTTTGTTTTCAAGATTTTGGATCATTTTTGCTATCATTATTCTAAATTCTTTTCAGGTAGACTCCTCGTTTGTTTGGTTTGGTGGGCATTTATCATGTTCCTTTACCTGCTGAGTATTTCTCTGCCTTTTCATCTTGTTTAGGTTGCTGTTTTGGGGGTGGCCTTTCTGTACTCTGGCAGTTTGTGGTTCCTCTTGATTGTGTTGGTTCCTCACTGTGGGTGGGGTTGGATGAGTGGCAAGGTTTCCTGGTTAGGGAAGCTTGTGTCAGTGTTCTGGTGGGTGGAGTTGGATCTCTTCTCTCTGGAGTGCAATGATGTGTCCAGTAGTGAGTTTTGAGGTGTCTATGGGTTTGGTGTGAGTTTGGGCAGCCTGTATATTGAAGCTCAGGTTATGTTTCTGCATTGCTGGAGAATTTGCGTGGTATGTCTTGCTCTGGAACTTGGTCCTTGGGTGGTGCTTGGTTTCAGTGTAGCTATGGAGGCTTTTGGATGAGCTCTTATTGATTAATGTCCTGGAGTCAGGAGTTCTCTGGTGTTCTCAGGTTTTGGACTTAAGCCTCCTGCCTCTGGTTTTCAGTCTTATTCTTACAGTAGACTCAAGACTTCTCCATCCATACAGCACTGATGATAAAACATTTAGGTTAATGATGAAAAGATTCGCCACAGTTAGGGAACCCAGAGAGGTTCACAGGGTTACATGGAGAAGAGAAGAGGGAGGAGGGAGATAGAGGTGACCAGGAGGAGAAGAGGGGAAATCAAAAGGGGTGAGAGCAAGCTGGCCAGTAATCAGTTCCCTAAGTGCTCTCCAAAGGCTGGACTCCTCAGAGAGGTTCATGGAGTTCCATAGAGAAGAGAAGAGGGAGGAAGGAGATAGAGGTGACCAGGAGGAGAAAAGGAGGAATCAAAAGGAGAGAGACAGATCTAGCCAGTAAGCAGTTCCCTAAGTGTTCTCTGCAGCCTGGAACACACAAAAAGATTTACAGAGTTGGGTATAGAAGGGAAGGGGGAGGGAGGAGATAGAGGTGACTTGGGGAAGAAAAAGGAGAATCAAAAGGGAAGAGAGCAGTCAAGCCAGTTATCACACCCCTAAGTAAAAATGGGTACTAAAGATTATGATCATTGTTTTCTGAATGTTGAGCTTTAAGCCAACTTTTTCACTCTCCTCTTTCACTTTCATCAAGAGGCTTTTTAGTTCCTCTTCACTTTCTGCCATAAGGGTGGTGTCATCTGCATCTCTGAGGTTATTGATATTTCTCCCAGCAATCTTGATTCCAGCTTGTGCTTCTTCCAGTCCAGCGTTTCTCATGATGTACTCGGCATAGAAGTTAAATAAGCAGGGTGACAATATACAGCCTTGATGTACTCCTTTTCCTATTTGGAACCAGTCTGTTGTTCCATGTCCAGTTCTAACTGTTGCTTCCTGGCCTGCATACAGATTTCTCAAGAGGCAGGTTAGATGGTCTGGTATTCCCATCTCTTTCAGAATTTTCCACAGTTTATTGTGATCCACACAGTCAAAGGCTTTGGTATAGTCAATAAAGCAGAAATAGATGTTTTTCTGGAACTCTCTTGCTTTTTCCATGATCCGGTGGATGTTGGCAATTTGATCTCTGGTTCCTCTGCCTTTTTGAAAACCAGCTTGAACATCAGGGAGTTCACGGTTCACGTATTGCTGAAGCCTGGCTTGGAGAATTTTGAGCATTACTTTACTAGCATGTGAGATGAGTGCAACTGTGTGGTAGTTTGAGGATTCTTTTGCATTGCCTTTCTTTGGGATTGGAATGAAAACCGACCTTTTCCAGTCCTGTGGCCACTGCTGAGTTTTCCAAATTTGCTGGCATACTGAGTGCAGCACTTTCACAGCATCATCTTTCAGGATTTGAAATAGCTCTACCGGAATTCCATCACCTCCACTAGCTTTGTTCGTAGTGATGCTCTCTAAGGCCCACTTGACTTCACATTCCAGGATGTCTAGCTCTAGATGAGTAATCACACCATCGTGATTATCCAGGTCATGAAGATCCTTTTTGTACAGTTCTGTGTATTCTTGCCATCGCTTCTTAATATCTTCTGCTTCTGTTAGGTCCATACTATTTCTGTCCTTTATCGAGCCCATCTTTGCATGAAATGTTCCCTTGGTATCTCTAATTTTCTTGAAGAGATCTCTAGTCTTTTCCATTCTGTTGTTTTCCTCTATTTCTTTATGAAAATGAAAATTAAAGGAGTAATAGAGAACTTAAAAATAAAAAAAATTTTAATTAAAAAAATGATAATAGTAAAAATATATCTAGGAATTTCTCTGGAGCTGTTGTGGGCAGTGTGGGGTCAGTTCAGTTTCAGATAGTTCCTTGATCTGGCTTATACTTCTCAAGATCTATAGGCCCCTTCCAAGGTAGTTGGTGCTAACTTCAAGGTTTTAACCTGTTGCACCTGTCACTTCCAAAGTGGTTCCCTCTGTTTATTTTAGCTTCTTCTGTTTGCTGGTCTCTTCAGTGTCTAATTTCCACCCTCACACAAGGAGGTGAAGGTGGTCACTTATTTAGGCTCACTTGTTCAGTCGTGCTGCGGGGAGGGAGGAACACTGCAAACAAATATCACTGGCATGTGTGGGGAGTGCTTGCAGTGTCTCGGCCTCACTGGGTTTGTCCCCGCTCATGGCGTGTGTGCTTTCCCACTCTACACTTCTCAGGCTCTAGGTTGCTCTGCTGGGGAACTGTCTGAGGTAGGCCCTGGGTTGCATGCACTTCCCAGGTCTAAGCCACTCAGGTTCAGGTTCTCGGGTACTCCACAAAGGCACAGACTCAGTTGGGTCTGCATTTTGTGCCCTTCCCAGGTTCGGGCAGCTCAGGTGACCAGGTGCTTGGCAAGCGCACTCTCCCCAGGTGCAGTGCGTCTTATCACCTCCCCGGTCCCAGCTGCTCGGTTTCCTGGGTGGCAGTGGGCATGCCCATCTCAGATGTGCCGTGTGTCTCCTCTGGAGAGCTGATCTCTGGCTGCGACCCCCCTCTAGGCAGATGTCAACCATCCAGAATCCCAAGAAATCTTGGTTAGCAACCAGGGGCCTGCTTGCAGTTTGGTAGAGGATGCCATCTCTGGGGCCGAGATTGCCCCTTTCTGGCTCCAGCTGCCCGCCCCCACCCCACGTCCCTACCTCTGGCAGGGGATGGGCCGGTCTGCAGCAACTAGCTCTCCTTTGGTATTTGCTCAGTCCTTTGTTCTGTGAGCGGCCGGCCGGCAGTGACTTAGGTTAGGGCTTTTTTTGCGGGATAGTTCTCTCTCTCTCTCTTTTTTCTCTCTCTCTGGCTATCCCACAGTTTGGGTTGCTATCTCATGTCAGTTCCCTTAGATTGCCCTCAGGGTATTCAGGCCTGGTTACCCTAAGCAGTGCAGCTCGCACTTCCCTGTTCAGCCCCTGCTTGCTGGTGGCGGATGTGAGAGTCTGGGCTACTTCTCTGCTGGGAGTTGCCATTAGGCACATAATCTGTGGGTTTTTTTTATTTATTTTTCCTCCTGGTTATGTTGCACTCTGGGATTCCAAAACTCCCCACAGACCCGCCGGTGAGAGGGTCTCCTGGTGTTTGGAAACTTCTTCTCTTTCAGGACTCCCTTCCCGGGACTGTTCTCCATCCCTAACTCTTTTGTCTCTGTTTTTATCTTTTAAAATATAAAAGACAAAATATATCCTACCACCTTTCAAAGACAATGGGCTGCCTTTCTGGGTGCCTGATGTCCTATGCCAGTATTCAGAAGTTGTTTTGTGGACTTTGCTCAGCGTTTAAATGTTCTTTTAATGAATTTGTGGGGGTGGGGAAGTGGTCTCCCCATCCTATTCCTCCGCCATCTTAGGACCCCCCCAGCCACCCATGTGCCATTTTCATTGTCAGACATGAGTCAGGTAGAAGAAAAGTTAGGATCATTTTCTGAAAATCCTACCAGACATAGAAAAAATTCTTGAGACTCTCGCAGGCCTATAACCCCACATGGAGTGATGTATATTATATCCTAAAAGCCACTCTTGCCCCACATGAGAAAGACCATATCTGTCAAGCAGCGAAAGCCCATGCCGATCACTTATATAACCAAGACTGGGATATCCCAGTTGCTGATGAGGTGGTGCCTCAGTTAGATCCCCACTGGACCCACCAGCCCGGTGACCCAGGTTTCAGGAGACTCAATCATATGATTACCTGCCTTCTAAAAGGAATGCAGAAAAATACTCATATCCATGTCAATTATGATAAAGTCAGGGAAATCACCCAAGGGGCAGACAAAAATCCAGCCTTATTCTTGGCATGCCTCACAGAGGCAGTCCAGAAGTATACCAACTTAGATGTTACCACCCCTGCTGGGTTCCTCTACCTTTCTGTTCAACTCATCAGTCAGTTAGCCCCTGACATTAGATGCAAGCTTCAACAACTAGAGAAGGGCCCTGAGACCCCCCAAAGAGACCTTCTAGAAGTAGCCTTCAAGGTGTTCAATAATAGAGAGGAGGAGGCTAAGAGAGAAAAAGCTAAATATGCCTTTTTGGCGGCAGCAATTAAGGGAAGAGATCAGCCTGGCCCAAGTCATCCCAGAACGGGGGTTAAGACGCCCCCCTGGTTCTGATGCAACCAGTTGGGACACTGGGCAAAGGCATGCCCAAACCCATGGCCCCTGACAAAAGCACGCCCAACCCGTAGTCAGTGGAGACATTGGAAGATGGACTGTCCCCAGGGACGCCTTGACACCCCTGGGAAGGTCCCCACCTCCAAGACCTGGACAGTGGAATGTCCACAGGGTCACCCTGGCATCCCTGGGGAGACCCCCACTTCTCCCCCAAACCCTAGCCCAACCCTATGAGAGTTGTTCCAATGACAGGGCCCGGGTTCCAGTCCCCCAGCCTGTCCCAGACATGAGCTCGGAACTTAGGGTAGACAGGGTAGTGGCCAGAAAAAAGACCTCCTTTATAGTAGACACTGGAGCTGCTTTCTCTCTCTTAACTTCCTACTCTGGCCCAACTCAAGACTCAGAACTCACAATCAAGGGGGTCTCTGGAGTTCCCTCAAGGCCAAAAATCAGCCCTCCATTACTCTGTCAATTTGGAAAATTGACCCTCATACACTCATTCCTCATAATGCCTCAGTGCCTGATGGCACTCCTAGGGAGAGATTTGTTATCCAAAATGGGGGTCTTTATTACCATACCCCACTTCGATACAGGCTCTATATTCTGCATGCAGATGGCACCTGGACCATCCCTATCCCTCACCCCTGACATTCCCTTGGATCTACCCACCTTAGACCACCAAATCTGGGACACTGATCACCAATCTATAGCCAAACATCATCCCCCAGTCCACATTACCCTAGGACCCCTTGACTATAACCACCCAACAACAGTACTCTCTCACCCCTGAGGTCCACAAGGGACTTAAGCCTATCATAGACCGTCTTCTTCAAGCCTGTATCTTAACTCCTACCCATTCACCACACAACACCCTTATTTTGGCAGTAAGGAAGGGATCAAACTCTTGGAGACTGGTCCAGGATCTGCGAAAAATCAGTGAGGCCATCACACCAACATTCCCAGTAGTCCCTAACCCTTACACCCTTCTGTCTGCCATACCTCCGACTGCAACCCACTTCACGGTATTAGATCTCAAAGACATCCTTTTCACCATCTCCCTCCACGCTCTCTCCCAGCGCCTTTTCACCTTCACCTGGCAAGACTCCAAGACTCATGTTTCCCAACAACTAACATGGACAGTTCTCCCCCAGAGGTTCAGAGACAGTCCCCACTTTTTTGGACAGGCTTTACAAAAGGACCTACAGACACTCAACCTAACCCCGAATCATCTCCTCCAATATGTAGATGACCTCCTCCTTTGTAGCCCAATCCAAAAACTCTGCCTCCAACATACTGGCAAACTCCTTGGGGCCCTGGGATCCTGGGGTTATCGGGTGTCCCAATCCAGGGCCCAAATAACCCAGACAAAAGTCACCTACCTGGGGCTCTCCATATCCCACCAACAAAGAACTATTCACCCATATAGAATCCAGGCCTTAATTAACTGTCCACTTCCAAAAACAAAAAGGGAACTCCTGTCTATCCTTGGCCTCCTAAACTTTTTCCATATCTGGATCCCTAACTTCTCCCTCATTACAAAGCCACTTTGTGAAGCAACTGAAGGATATCTGGATGAGCCCCTCTTTAAGCCCTCCTTGCTGGCCAATCCTATTCGCCAGCTCACCCAGAGCCTCTTCCGAGTGCCAACTCTCTACCTGCAAGATCCCTCCAGACCATTCTTTCTCTTTTCCCATTCCAACCAAGGACAGGCCCTGGGACTTCTATGTCAGCAGGCTGGGGACACCTGGGCTCCCATAGACTATCTATCAAAACAGCTGGACATGGTGACCAAGGGGTGGCCTCCCTGTATACAGGCCGTGGCTGCTATTGCAGCCCTTGTACTGAAGCAAATAAACTCTCTAGGCATGCCCCTTTAACAGTCTGTTCTCCACACACCTTCCAAGACTTACTATCACATCCAGCTTTCCTCTCCCTTCCCCCTACCAGGGCACAGGTCCAACATGTCTTTTCTCCTTGACACTCAGCTCTCATTCTCCCCCTGCTTTCCTGTTAACCCCGCCAGCTTGTTACCCACATCCTCTACAACAGACCCCCTTCTACATAGCTGCAGCCTAACAATAGATCTTACCCAAAACCTCTTCCAACATTTAACAAGTCAGCCCATCCTAGACCCAGACACCCCACACTGGTTCGTTGATGGCAGCTCTCAAAAATCCTCACCCTTCGTGGCACTATATGTCATCATCTGGGAGACCTTCGTCATAATCATGGGACCCAGACAATTGAAGCTTCACCTCTGCCACCTCACACCACCTCCCAACAGGCAGAACCAATAGCCCTCACCAGAGCTTTGACTCTGGCTAAAAATCGAAGTGTTAACATCCACACAGACTCCAAATATGCCTATAACATACTTCACTCAAACATCCTAATATGGAGAGAAAGAGGTTTCCTAACCCAAAAGGGATCCCCCATTATTAATTCAGACCTGATCCACAAACTTCTAGAGGCAAACCTCTTACCAAACAAAGCTGCCATCCTCCACTGTAGGGGACATCAAAAGGGAAGTCTCATATCAGCCTACAACAATGCTGCAGACCAGAAGGCAAAGGAGATAGCCCTGTCCCATCCTTCCCTCGAGTACCCTGTTATCTTAGCCCTGACTCCATCTGACCCTCCCACCACCAGAGAAATCCTCTCTTATCTATACTCACTCTTTCATTCCTCATCTAAGACAATCCAACAGTTCCTCTGTAACCACTTCCCCATATCCACTGCTGACCAACAATATTTAGATAACCTTACCCGCTCCTGTCAAATATGTCAACATACTAATCCCAATTCCAACCTTAAATCAACATCTTTCCCAACCCATCAAATGTGAGGCAGCCTCCCAGCATAGGAATGGCAGAGAGACTTTACTCATATGCCCCCGGTTTGGAGAGTCAGTTACCTCCTGGTCCTTGTGGATACCTTTTCGGGATGGGTAGAAGCATTCCCACTACAAACAAAAGAGCCCACACCATGGCCCAAGTCCTCCTCACAGAAATTATCCCCAGATTTGGCCTGCCTTCATCCCTACAGTCTGATAATGGCCTGGAATTTACATCCAAGGTCACCCAACAACTTTCCAGTTCTTACAGATACCCTGGAAATTTCACATTCCATGTCATCCCCAGCCCCCAGGAAAGGTAGAAAGGATGAATGGAATAATCAAAGAAACTCTTACCAAACTAACCTTCAGGGTACACTTGGACTGGACTAAACTTTTGCCGATTGTTCTCCTCAGAGTACAGGCTTTGCCCAGAAAGCCCCTAGGGCCAAGCCCCTTTGCAGTAATGTATGGAAGCCCCATGCTCCCTCCTGGACTACCCCCTGAACCTCCACCCAAACCAAGCTTCCTATATTCCCCTCTGCTGGCGAACTCCTCAATGCCCTCTGGAAATACATAAACCACAACTTACCTGCCCCTGACCCCCAAGCCTCCCTGCCCCCTTTACAAACTGGGGACATGGTCTATCTGTCTGATAATCCCCAGGTTTACCTAACCCCAAAGTGGCAGGGACCATTCAAAATCATTGTCCTTACCCCAACTGCAGCTAAACTCGAAAAGGTCACCTCCTGGGTACACCTCTCTCGCTTAAAATGGGCCACTTCCAATCCTGCGCTGCCCTCCTTAACTGACCCCTATCAGGTCCCCTCACAGGACCCACCTCCTTAAAATTCACCCGGCGACAACCCCTGTCAACCATCCAAGAAGAACACTGCACGACCTGGACTCTCTTCAACCTACAACTGTTCCTGACCCAACTACCACAAGACCTCTGGGCCAGCGCCTCGACAGGAACCTCCTTCAAAGACCTGACCAAACTGATGTCTCAACTGGTGTCTCAAGGCTTCAGGGAACCTTCTACGACCTGACTCCAGATGAAATTGATTTCTTTACTCTCATTCTCTACATCATTCTACATCCTAATGAACACTGTTCCTCCTCAGATTCAGGCAACCACCAACTTGGGGCCTTCTGCCCCTCGCCCTGACTGGCCTCTCTCCATCTCTCTAACTATAACTGCACTCTTAATTTTAGTCCTTGCTATAGGCCTACTAAGTGTCTCCCCTCAGGACTGGTCACCTATCCTTCATCTTTTCGTCGGTATCGCCTACGTTGTTAGCTGTGTTCTACTCCTAGGGTGCTACTTCCTCCGCACTGCCTAACTAACAGCCCCGTGACTCCCTTGTTCCTTATCCTTCTGCACTCCCCAGCCTTCTGGCTACTCCCTGCCCCTGCTCAGACATTTATTCTTATGTTCATTCCTCATGTTATAATACGGCTCCAAGACCATGCACCATGAACCTCGGTGGCGGGGTGGGGGGGGGGGGGAGTCCAAATCCCTACTCATTGTTAAAGTACAAAAGAGGAGTTTTGTGAACACCTGCCATAAGCCAAATGGAAGAAACATATGCTTCTATCCCATTACCCACTGGGGGTACTCAGACAGTGTTGGGGGTACTAGATCAAGATCGGGAAAAGAAACAAGAACAAGTCATAAAGAACATAATTTCCTGGTTACAGGTGACCCTTGAACCTTATAAATGCCTAGACCTCCTTTCCCAATTATGGCCTCTCCTAAAACCTCCCTCTGGCAACCAACACCTTACCCGCCTTCTCAAATCTTCTTTTTACACACAACACACATCCCAGTGTTGGATATGCATGTCACTGTCTCCCTCACCACACATAGCAATTCCCTTACCCTCAACCTGGCTGTCACAGGGCAACTATACCTCCCCTTCCCAACAAAAATCTACACAACTCATTGGGCCAGTCTCTGACAATGTCCTACTCTCAGTCTCTTCAAACCTAACCTGTATCAACTACTTTAGTCCCAGCTACACTGGTCTTACAAACTCTGGTCCCTCTTTCTGTTCCACCTGGGTTCTCTGGAACAGCACAAATAATTGCACCGATCCAAGACTCTTCATTCTCTGAGGAACCTATCATATTCATGTCTCCCCTTGGACCCCCTTGGTCCTTGCATCTTGGTCTTCCTGACCCCGGGTCTAACATTCCTCAAGAAGAAGAGGTAGAACAAATAGTCTACCCCCAAGGGGAACTTTCCCACAGGAAAAGACGAGCTGTCACAGCCTCCCTCCTGACTGGTATAGCAGCAGCCCTAGGCGCCGGGATTGGGGGCATCTCGACCTTGGCCCATTTTTACTACAAGCTGTCCCAAGAACTTAATGAAGACATGGAGCAGGTAGTGGAGTCTTTCATTTCAATTCAAAGACAAATTAACTCATTAGCTTCTGTGGCCCTACAAAATAGGTGAGCCCTGGACCTTCTCACTGCAGAAAAGGGAGGGACCTGCCTTTTCCTAGGAGAGGACTGCTGCTATTTTGTTAATGAAAAGGGGCATAGTCCAGAGAAGAGTCAAAGAACTTAGAGACAGAATTGAATGCTACAGAAAAGAGTTACAAAACCTTTACAGTCCCCAAAACCTGTTCCAACAGGTCCTCCCTTGGTTGCTCCCTTTCTTGGGACCATTGGTACTTATCATTTTATGCCTCTTATTTGGAGCCTGTCTCTTCAATCTCTTTCAAAGGTTTCTCCAAGAACTGACTCGGGCCATCTCTTGAGACCAGGTCAAGACCATTCTTCTTCTCAAGAGCCTCATCCCAAGCTCAGGAAAAGGAGACCCTGGGCCCTAGGATGATCCTCTGTTCCAGACCCCAAACTGTCACCCCTATCGAGCAGGTAGTAGCCAGAGAGATATGGCGCCCTTTCCCCCATTTTTTATGATTTCAGGGTCTGGAATGAAGGAGTCTTTGGGCCTAGAAAAGAAAACAACAGTGTCAAAGGCCCTTGCTGAATCATCTAACTTCAGAGAAAACAAAACCGAACTTTAGGTCTCACCTTGATGCTCCAGGCTGGTTGTATCTAACTGATCACCCCCTGCCCAGGGGACTTATCATCCCCTGCCCAACTACAAATGCTATCTCAACTAAAGAATACCCAAAACACCCCACCTGACTAACGTTTCCCTTATCGCTTCCACAAACTTCCCTTTAAATATGAAGCCTCCCTGATCCCTCTTGCACTCAGCCTGGTCATTAGGCTGACTGTCACTCCTCCTTGCCTGAATAAAGGTAACCTACTTCCGTTGAGGTCGTCTCTGCTTCTTTTCTGCCTCGGCCTGAACTATACCTTACAGGCAGTTGGGTAATTTGACCCAAGGGCCATAGTTTGCTGACAACTGACCTAGACAGCATAAAACTACTAAGTTTTGGTGCCCATGTAGAGTGTACTGTTGTTTTCTTCTTTCAGATTACTTACCTTCTCTTATAAGTATTACTGCCTCCCTCTCTTCCATTCTAAACGCAGTGAGGAACTTGGCCAGGTTATATCTCTGTGGGACCCTAGAAAAAGTAAGAAGTGGAAAGTAGAAGTATTGAAAAGCCAGAATCCCCCGACACCTTTTTGTTTTTGTTTTTTTCCTGGAGGACCCAAAGTAGGGGGGTAGGCTTCACATCAGCTGGTTCTCTGGAGTTGTTTCCCTTTCATTTTCTCCTGGACTCCAGTAAACTCATTTTGGGCTTTTCACCTGAGTCAAGAAAAATCATGCAATGATATTTTATCCTTGCTTAGACCAGGTTGAGCAATAGCCCTTTGATGGCAGTGGCAGTGTGAATCAGAAAGGAGTTCAGAGGTAACAGGTTGGAGGCTTGTAGAGGTGGAGGGGCAGAGAAGAGCTGCTCTTCTCTAACAGTTTACATACATCATTTGAACCCTTATAGTAAGTTCATTATTAGGATCCCAGGTTACAGATAGAGAAACTGATATCAGTATTTTATCCAACATTAATATATGGGCTATGGACTTACTATGTGCCAAGCACCCCTTTGCTTTACAAATATGAACTCATTTAATCCTCACACATTTGTGAAGTGGGAACTATTATTGCCTCCATGTTATAAATAAGGAAGCTTGCTATGGCCAGAGGTTAAGTTACTTGGCAGAGGACACCCAACTAATAAAGATAGAACTGGGTTTTTAATTGAGGCAGGGTTGGGGCCTAGTTTTGACTCTAAAGCCTTGTTTTCTTCCTTGAACAGTGCAGTAGTGTGTTCTTCCATCCTCTTCCCCAACAGGAGATTTTTCCATTAGTGCTAAAGCCCCAAGTTTGGAGTTTTACCTATTAAATAAAGTAACATTTCCTTATAAGTCCCTCAGCCCATAGTTCCAGGGTTCATGATTAACGTTCTTATTTTTCTCCATCACAAAAGCATCTTTACTAGTATAGATGCTGTTGCCTGCTTTACAGGCACATGACATACTGAAATATCTTCCTTAGTGATCTCTCCTAATCCTGAATCTTGCTGTTTCATCTCTGTTTGCCCTGTCTTATTTTCTTCTTCCTTCACCCCAGAATATTGCTGAGAATATTGCTCACATCTCAGTTACCCAGGTATGGTTCTTTCTCTTTTCATTGTGTCGTTGGACTAATCCAATTTCTTATTTTCCACTGGGTTACTAGATAATAATAATAAATAATAGTTATCTTGATAATAGTGTAGAAAATTACCAGATCTTTCAGGGCTTCCCCTTAAAGGGTTTATCTCTATCTCAAATGTTAGGGCTTAGATCAAGCACAGTGTGTTTGGCCCTGTGGTAGATAATGGGTAATAAAAGTGTGGAAGATACTTCCTGCTTTTGATGTATTTACAATTTAGTATTTTCCACAGAGATGGGATGTGGCTTGTCTCCTAATCTAACACTAACATTGGTTACTAATGATATATTAATATTACCAATACTCTCATATTAGTATTTATATTTTTCAGATAGAGATTTAGTGTTCCTACACCATAACTTCTTGAACATCCTTTCTTACTCTAGTGCTTTCATTCTTCAATCTCTCCATCAGAACTATGATTATTTTCCTTACATTTGCCTCTGCTATTAAACCTTCAGTGGAGGCAGTCACAACATACTAGGACTTTCATGACAGTAAGGGAGATAGTTTGAGATTTTAAGAAAAGGGACAAGCACTTCCTCCTGGACCTTAAAAAAAGCTGAACTTTTAGGCACTGTTCTTCGTCTACAGATGAGAGTTGTGTAAGAGTAGAGATCGTTGGTCTTGGAATCTAGAGAGCTGAATTACAGTCCTGGCTCAGCCACTAAAGTGAGAAGTACTAACATTTATTGAGCACTTACTATGTGCCTGTCACTTTTCTATTTACTTATGCTGTAAAGAGGAGGATACTATTATTATTCTCATTTTACAGACAAGGAAAGTGAGGCACAGAGCGCTTAAGTGAGTCAAGGAATTGGTTTCTTGTGGGCAGTTGGGCTCCAAATAGGTGATTTAGCTACTATCCTGTATTATTTCCTGATAAAAAGCAGCTAACATTACTAACATATGCAGCAGGTTCTATACTGGTTTTCTGGAATCTTATTTAATCTTCACTAACAACTCTGAGATAAACACCATTTTCACAAGCCAGAAAATAGCTTCAGAGAAAGATGCCATTACTTAGCAGACTCAATCGAAACCAGCCTCGAGGCTCCAAAAGTTTCTCTAATCCTCGAGCCACGAGTATCTTTGAGGATCAGTTTCCCCATCTTTAAAATGATCGATGTGGGGCAGATGTCTCAGTTCTACAAGAAGGAGGGTGCAGAGAAAAGAAAGATACCGCAGACGGGTGTGAGAGAAGGTGAAACAAAAAGCAATCAAGCCCCAGTGGCCCACGGCATAACAAAACCGGGGTAGGTGAGGTTACAAATACGGGTAAGAGTCCCGCCAAGGAGGAGGCCGGGGTGTTAGACCCAAAGAAGGCCTGCGGGCGAAAATCGCCTGACCGCCTGACCAGTCTGGGAGTTGCCAGCGCGCACCGGCGGCCGAGGGCGAGGAGACACCTGTTTTTTGGTCTTGGTCCCGGGTAAGCACCTCACCCACCCAAATCCTGCTCCACAGGATTCTCCATGAAAGCCCGAGAAGGAAGGGGCGCGGCTTCCTAGTCCGCGCCGCAGAGCGCCACGTCCCTCTTGGCTCACCCTCCCCGAGGCTCCTACGCCTTAGAGCTCCACACCGCCCGCCTCCTAGCCCTCCGGCGCGGCCTGGTCTCCGCCCTAGCCAATCGGCGCCTTCCACTCTCCCGGTGGGACCAATCAGCGGCTGTCGGGGACTCGGGCTGTCGCCATGGCAGCAAGGAGGCGGGAGAGCGCCGTAGGTAGAAGTACAGTGCAGAGCCGGCGGCTGGGGGCTTTAGAGGCCAGCCTGTTCCCTGCAAGCATTCAGCAGGCGGAGCCTCGCGCTTGGAGACCCGGCTTCGTAAAGCTGGCGGCCTCGAGGTGGGTGAGGATCGGGAGGCTGGAGCGGGTCCTGAGATAAAGCTTAGTTCGCCTGCCCTGCCCTAGCAGTGAGGATGGTGGGAGCTCCACTATGGACGGGCACAGTGGGGAGTAGGTTCCAGCTCTAGCTGGAGGCGCGGGGTCCCTTTCTCCGTTCCACCCGCTGCAGGGCACTGGTGCTTTCTTTGGGGTCTATCAAGGGGCAGGCTTTTGGCGAAGAGCAGGCGAGGGGCGGTAAGTGCAGGACCGAGTCCCGGGGTGGGCTCCAGCCTGGCCTTGGCAGAGCGATGGGCGAGGGAGGTGCTCACTGGTGAACAGGGTACACCTACCACTACCAGGCTGATGCTCACCACATCCCGCGACGCCGAGCTGAGCTAGGCCGGTGAATCCTGCTCTTCTGCCGGTTCTGTTAAGCCGGCAGCCGCTGACATCAGGAGAGGAGAAAGTTCTTGCCAGTGGTGGTATTGTTTTCCCTAAGCGACAAATCTTTAGATGTGAGATGGTGGTATGGAGTTTGAGAAAGACGGTACTTCCTTGTTGCACCTGCTAAATGTTTGTTTAGGTTATTGTTGTGGGTAGTTCTGGGCAGTGGTTTTGGATGACAATTATTTTTATAAAGTTAAGCAAGAGAGGAAAAATGAACTTGAACCATTGAACCATTCTCGTTTCTTGGAGATATAAACCTCTTGAAAGTCTCAAAGTGTCTACTAAACTCCTCAACTGGATAGTGTCCATTTACACAATTGAATAAGAATGCTGCCATCTAAGCCTTTTATTAAAGCTATTAAATCCATGGGTGAATATCAACACCAAACTATGTATTACTTTGGTTAGAAAAGGGAGGAGGAGGGAGAAGAGAGGTTAAATGCAATTATATCTGATTGTCAATTTTGTTTGAAGGAAATTGTGGACTTTTCTTATAAGAACTGAATTGATGAGACGGTTGCTTTAAGGAATGCATGAAAAGTAATATGATTAGTGGTATAATAGATTTGGATCGGGTAGCTTATAGTATTTTTTTTTTTTAACAGCCTACTTAAATTACCTGTTTCTTAAGATCCTCCCTCATAAATTTGGTTGAATAGTGTGAGGCAGTCTCCAGATTCTTACATCTAGTCCTTCATAGATAGTGCCTTGGATTCGTTCAGATTTAAGCCAAGTTGTATTTCTTGTTTTATAAAATTTGAAAACTAAGTTCAACAAATGTTGAACAAACAGATATTTCAACAATTCTTCCTCAGTAGAGTCCAAAGTTTAAGAAAAAACATGGAAATTTAGAATTAGAAATGAAATATCAAATAATATCCCTCTTGTTATTAAGGTGAACACAGGAACTTCTGTTTCTCATCTTGGTCTTGAAACTCCCCATGATCTGCTCCAGCTTTCCAAGATGAGTGAAAAATTCGTTTGTCTCCTTGTAGTTATCCATGTTGTTCTCCATCTAGTCTAGTTTTATCTGTTTTGCAAGGGTGGAGTCCATGTTGTATTTACATTTCCTGAGGTATTTATTGTTTATACCACACATTTTGTATATACCTTTTCAGTATGCTTTTTGCCAAGTTGGTTTGTGCTCTGTAAATACCAGTTAAAATGACTTGCACAATTAAGACAATAAAGGTACGCTTCAAAACAGTGGTAATTGATTATGGGCACTAATATAGAGTATCAGTAGCATGCTCGATACCGGTGTCTTTTTATTTTGGGACATATTATATACCTCCTAGACATACCAACGGAGAAGACAGTGGCACCCCACTTCAGTACTCTTGCCTGGAAAATCCCATGGACGGAGGAGCCTGGTAGGCTGCAGTCCATGGAGTCGTGAAGAGTCGGACACGACTGAGCGACTTCACTTTCACTTTTCACTTTCATGCACTGGAAAAGGAAATGGCAACCCACTCCAGTGTTCTTGCCTGGAGAATCCCAGGGACAGGGGAGCCTAGTGGGCTGCTGTCTATGGGGTCGCACAGAGTCGGACACGACTGAAGCGACTTAGCAGCAGCAGCAGCAGACATACCAAACTAATTTTTGTGTTATTTAGAATACGCACTTTCTAAGTGTTTTCCACTTTCTAAGGACCGTTTTGGTGACTGAAGTGTGCGAAGTACCCTTTTAAGTATTGGATAGCTGGAGGAATCAAGTGTAAGATTTAAAAATGTATCAAAAATAATTCTTAAAGTAAATAATCCTCTAAGTATTGTGAGTAATTGAGTTGACTATATTTGACATGATAGATGATTAACTTTTTAAAAAATAATTGAAGGTCTAAAATGGGGAAACTGTTATGCTTAATACATGCAGTTGGTTTATAGCCTTTAAAAAACAGGCTTCTAACAATTTAAAATACTTTATTCAAGGAAAGACCTTGATAACTTTAATGATTAATCTAAATTTTCTAAAACCACCACAATCTGGTAAAAAGTATATTTCATTAAAAATAATTCTAAAGGCCAGATTCCAATCCTGGCTCTGCCGGGTGATCTTGGCCAAGTCAGTTAACTTCCCTGTGCCTTAAAACTTTTATAAAAGTAAGATCTGAACCAAACCACTTCTAAGATCATTTCTGGTTCCAGCATGCTCTGATTTTAAAAATCTAAAGCAACCTAATGAAAAATTAAATAGCAGCTGCATTTCTTTTATTTTTTGGCAGAACTTTTTGACATATTTTAGTTATCTGAAGTACAGTTCAGTTCAGTTCAGTTGCTCAGTCGTGTCTGACTCTGCCACCCTGTAGACTGTAGCACACCAGGCCTCCCTGTCCATGACCAACTCCTGGAGTTTACTCAAACTCATGTCCATGAGTCGGTGATGCCATCCAACCATCTCATCCTCTGTTGTCCCCTTCTCCTCCCACCTTCAGTCCTTCCCACCATCAGGGTCTTTTCAAATGAGTCAGCTCTTCGCATCAGGTGGCCAAAGTATTGGAGTTTCAGCTTTAGCATCAGTCCTTCCAATGAACACTCAGGACTGATCTCCTTTAGGATGGACTGGTTGGATCTCCTTGCAGTCCAAGGAACTCTCAAGAGTCTCCTCCAACACCACAGTTGAAAAGCATCAATACTTCGGTACTCAGCTTTCTTTACAGTCCAATTCTCACATCCATACATGACCACTGGAAAAACCATAGCCTTGATGAGACGGACCTTTGTTGGCAAAGTAATGTCTCTGCTTTTTAATATGCTGTCTAGGTTGGTCATAACTTTTCTTCCAAGGAGTAAGCATCTTAATTTCATGGCTGCAGTCACCATCTGTAGTGATTTTGGAGCCCCCCAAAATAAAGTCAGCTACTGTTTCCACTCTTTCTCCATCTATTTGCCATGAAGTGCTGGGACTGGATGCATGATCTTTGTTTTCTGAATGTTGAACTTTAAGTCATCTTTTTCAGTCTCCTCTTTCACTTTCAAGAGGCTCTGAAGTACAGTATGTGTAAATAATGAAGACACTATAATTTTAATAAATTAAAAAATTTTGCTGTTGCTTTTATGTTTATTGAATATACATATGAGCAATGGTATTTGCTTTTCAGAAACTCATTATCAAGCATGCTGTAGGGGTTGGGGAGAGATAAATTAGGAGTTTGAGATTAATATACACACATTATTAATAATAAAACAGATAAGCAGCAAGAACCTGCTGTATATCACAGGGAACTATATTTAATATCTTAATAATCTATAATATAAAATAATCTGAAAAGGATATATATATGTATACCTGAATCACTTGGTTGTGTACCTGAAAGTAACACAACATTGTAAATTAGTTATACTTCAGTTTTTAAAAAGAGTTGATTTAAAAAAATTAATAGTAAATAGCCATCTGTTAAGATTGAGAAAAAAGGCAAATACTGGTTTTCTTGATTGGTGTCCTTTTCTACAGATACGAGCATCAAAGACACTAAGATCTATACTGATATCTTGATACAGGGAACGGTTAGAATACAGCTCAGCTGGTCATACATCTGATATTTTATTCTGAATCTCACTTTCCTATTGACTGTCACTTTCAAATGGAAAAATGGAGTTGAGCAGTAGGTTGCCTTTTGCCCTTTTCACTGCTGCCATGGAGAAATTTAGAAGCCATCTATTTTTCTCCACCCCACTCCTTTTCTCTGTCAGAATTCTGACACTGACAGTAGGTTGAAGGAACCCAAGTTTCCTGTAAGAAGGGAGAAACCTGGGTCTCTTCCAGAAGCTTTATTTTAATGTCAGAGAGGAAGAGATTATATTCTTCTTTTACGGGTTGTATTTTTTTCATTGACCTGCATCAAGACTTTGGCTGTGGCAATGCTCTAGGGAGAGCGCTAAGGTGGCCTTTCAAAAAAAAAAAAAAAGACATTTTAAGGTTGTATGTCAAACTAGCTTATTGCTGTTTAAGTTCAATGACTTTGGGTGTTTACAACACAGATTTTTATTATTTAAATATATAGATATTAAGATTTCAAGACAGGAAGGGCATTACTGTTTATGAAGCATTTACTGTTGCCATGTACTGTGCTAGTTCCACTGTATTCTTTCTTATTTTCATCCAGTCAAAAACTTACGAAGAAGTATTAGTTTGATTTTTGGATAGGAAAATCAAGACTCAGAGAGTCAAGTAGCTTGGCAGTAAGTGGGAGTGGTTAGGATTCAATCTGCGGTTTATTTTTACCATGCTAATAAAAGTTATGTGCCTTTCCAACATAAGTTGCATAGGCTCACTCTCCTGCTTAGATAATTTTATGTTAACTATAGTACCATGAAAAGAAATAAATATGTGTTCTTAAAATTTGAAGATATTTTATTTCCTTATTTTCTTTATATACTGCTTAGAAATAATTGATTATATTCACTGGTGAGTTTGCAATATAACTGCCTTATATTTTACAGTTAGGTGGTGGGTTTCAAAAAAGAATTTGAGATATTGTGCTTTATTACTGATCTCTGTGTTTAAGGCATAGACCAAGCTTAATTTTTAAAAGTGGTAATAAGAGTAAAAAAGGATTCTAGGTAAAGATTTTAAGAAAAAAATCCAGTTAAGGATTAAATGGGGAAACTTAGAATGTATATTGAAGTCTCATTGAAGAGGAAAACATAAGCTTTTAGTTTGAACTTTTCTTAACTATTTAAAAGAAGAGCACTATGATAAAACCTTGGCATATAAATAAATATCTTTGCTTATTTTGGTCTTTGATTCTATTTGGATAATATATTTCTTTTCCTTCCCCACAGGGATATGATATAGACTCCTTCCACAGTATAGAAATGTTGGCACCTTTTATTTTCACAGAATTTGACAAATATATACACTATAATGTGCCACTACCACTGTAATAAGCCTAAATTTATGTTTATGTTTATTTTTATTTATTTTTTATATTTAGAACCTGTGAAGAGCCAGTTTTTAGTGAAAAAGCATTGAGACAGGAGCCAGACCCACCTCTTCACTAATTTGATATTGTGCAAGTCATCTTACCTCTCTGGATCTCAGTTGCCTCATCTGTAAAAGGAAGATAGAAATTCTTTACCTGTGTGAAGGTAAGTGATCAGTTAAGAGGGCTTCCCAGGTGGCTCAGTGGTAAAGAACCCTCCTGCCAATGCTGGAGATGTAAGAGACATGGGTTTGATCTCTAGGTCGGGAAGATCCCCTGGAGGAGGGCATGGCAGCCCACTCCAGTATTCTTGCCTGGAAAATCCCATGGACAGAGGAGCCTAGCAGGCTACAGTCCATAGGGCTGCAAACAGTCAGACACGACTGAAGCAACTTAGCACACTTGCACGATCAGTTAAGAAAGCAAAAATGAAAACAGACTTAGTGGTGGCTTAAACATAAAATATTTATTTCCTCATGTGAAGTAATTATTAAAGTAGGCAATCTAGGATAGTAGCTTCATAAAGTTGCCAGGGACTTAAACTTTTTCCAGTTCTTTGACCTGTTATCACTAAAATGTGGCCCTGGTCCTCATAGTCCAAAATAGCTGCCAGAGCTGTATCCATCAAAGCAAAGTTCCAGGTAGCAAGACAACGACAAAGAAAGATGCAACCTCTCCCTTAAAGGAGATTATTCTGAACGAAAGGAATTATCCTTTGGTTATAATAATAACCAAAAGATTATCCCGAGCCAGGGAAGCAGGGAGATGTAGCTGAATGCATGGTTGCCTTGAATAAAATTGGGCTTTTGTTATTGCAGAGGAAGGGAAGATTTGGATATTTACTGGCAAGTAGAAGTGTTTGCACAATATGAATCTTTTTCTCTTTCATTCCTGAGATCTGTGTGCTGTGATAAGCACTCAAAGAAGCTTCAGTAATTTGTCATGTCAGAGTTTTAAGTCTGGCCATTATCTCCAGAAGGAAATAACTTTCATCTAACAAATTGTTTTTCTTTTTTTATGTTTATCCCAGGATTCATTGTAGAAGGCTTTCTGTCTTAATTCGGTATTTGTTCTGGTTATTTTAAAAAAATTACCCATAAATATTCAATAGTAGATGTTTGTTATATAGCTAACATTTATTGAGCCACTTGCTTTATGCAAAGTACTAAAAAGACAGATAAGTTATCCAAAGAGTATCACATAATAAGTCATCAGTAAGTAAATTTATGTTGAAAATTGTTATCCACCTTAAGATACTTTTAAGTTCAATGTTGTCATTCAAGGAACATTGTTGCCTTTGTTGGTTAAAAGATGTTGTGGTTTTGTGTGTGTGTGTGTGTTTTTAACCACTCAACTGTTAACTGTCTTGAAATTTCCTTTTACTTAACTACTCTCCCTTGCCTAATTTACTTAGGTATACCAATATTTTATTTCCTTCTAGAAGTTTATGGATAGAAGTGAAGTGAAGCTAAATCTCTCAGTTGTGTCTGACTCTTTGTGACCCCATGGACTGTCACCCACCAGGCTCCTCTGTCCATAGAATTCTCCAGGCAAGAGTACTGGAATGGGTTGCCATTTCTTCCTCCAGAGGATATTCCCGACTCAGGGATTGAACCCAGGTCTCCTGCATTGCAATCAGACACTTTACTGTCTGACCCACCAGGGAAGCCCAAATATACCCTATACTTGTCGCATGAAATGATTCAATTGCCATTTTATCTGTAAAGAAAGTGAATTGAAATAAAATTTTGAGAAAAGGAAATTTAGGGAATGGAAATTGGTGAGGGAAGAACTTAAAGATTCAGTCCATCATTTAGGGATATTAGAAAGATTATAAGGAGCATTTAGCATTGTAAATCAACTCACTGAAAATATCTTATTTGCTGAATACAATTTTAATGCCTTAAATTTTTTTCAGTTAATAGAAAGCATAATGCTATGTGTTGTTTTGTAAGCAGCTTTTTTTCAAATTGCAATTGTTTACTTAATAGGCTGCCTTCCACATTGGATTGAAAACCCTATGAGGGTAGAGACCGTGTCTATCTCACTTACCTTTGTATCCAGCATAATATCTGGAATATAGTAGGTACTTAGTAAGTGTTTGTTAAATTAATAAATAACAGATAACAGAGTAAAGAAAACATACTTCAATTCAGTCTTAAATTTAAAAGCAATAGGAATAAAAGAGGCAGGTTGGAGGGAGAAACTGATAAATGAGGAAGGAAGAGAGACTGTTGAAAGGAAAGCAAGACAAACTAGTTTCAGTTTTCTGTATTCTTCACCCTTCTTACCCACAACCATTCTTGTTAACCACTACCAGGATATTTGTCCCTATAAGCAAAACAGGAAACACACACACACACACACACACACACCCATACTCACTCACACTCACACCCACCCATCCACACCCACCCCAGGTAGACTTAATCCAGATAATTACTGCTAAGAATATTTAGTTGAGTAGTTTAGAAATGTGCCTCTGTGTATGAATGGGAATTTTGTCTTGGTGGAGACAGGGAAGGATAGAGAAGCTTATTTTTAGGACTTGGAAATTGAGGGAAATTATTTTGTACCTACTGAATGTTAGGACAGGCTTAAGAACTTTGTTTATTTTGTGCTTTTGCTTAAGGCTCTAATGCCTTTGGGATCAGTGGTTTCCATGCTGTCTTGAGATCACTTCCTGGTTTAGAATTTTACATTATCCTACTTTAGAGTGTTAATTTTAGCCTATCCTGGTTTGGATCAGTCTACTGTGTCAACCTCATTTAGCCCAGTATTTTCTCTTTAGGTCTCTGTTCTTTTGGACAAAGAGGTTGATAAAAGAAAGGAGAAGGCCATTCTTACTGATCTGATAGTGGAAGAAAAGTATCAATAAATTAGTTACCCTTTTCCCCCATTGCCTCTCTTTATCACTCATCTCTCCTTCTTTTGTATGGACATTTATATATTACTGGATTCACGAAAATCTGGAAACTTGTCTCTGACACATTTGACATTATCTTGGCATTTAAAGAGATTTTTATAACATTACTTTTATACCTAATGAGCTAGAAAAATATTCATTTCTTTTATTATGACAACAGTTAACTTTTATCGAGGCCTTATTAAGGAGTAAATGTTTTAATTAGCTTTAGGCTCCAGTAAGTTAATTGTCCTAATTACTTATGAAATAAACACTAAAAGATTCAAAATTAATAGAAGGGAAAAGTATATTTAAAAAATTCTTCATCAATCAAAAACAAAATTTAAATACAGGCAAGAAAGGAAAGGAAATAAATAGTAAAGAGGCAGGGTACATAGAAAGCCCCCCAAAAGGTGGTGTTTCATTGACCGTAAGACTCCATTTGTTGCAGGAAGGAGAACCTCTTCCAGGGCCGGAAAGTGGGCTCTTATCTAGCACTTGGAAATGAATTGCCTGAGGAGACACATGAGCTGACAAAGCAAGAGATTTTATTGGAAAGGGAGCCCAAGGGGAGAGCAGTAGGGTAAGGGAACCCAGGAGAACTGCTCTGCCACATGGCTCTGAGTCTTGGGTTTTATGGTGATGGTGTTAGTTTCCGGGTTGTCTTTGGCCAGTCATTCTGACTCAGAGTCCTTGGTGACACGCTCATTGCTTAGCCAAGATGGATGCCAGCAAGAAGGATTCTGGGAGGTGGTCAGACACGTGGTGTCTCATTTTGATCTTTCCTGAACTCTTCTGATTGGTGGTGGCTTATTAGTTTTGTGTTTGTTACTAGGACCTCCTGTCCTAAAACAGCTCATGCAAATGGTTACTATGGTGCCTGGCCAGGGTGGGCAGTTTCAGTCAGTGTGCTTCCCCTAACACACTGATATTAAGACACACCATATTATACCATAGAGAATACATATTGCCCATAAAACCGAGTTCTTTATCACTTAGAATTTCATTCTGTGTTTACCAAAAGTGCTTTTTAAGATATATTTAAACATACAGATTTTTCTTACATTGCATTTGCAGATACATTAAGAAATTTAAAGAAGCTAAATAAATCAGTTAAGGTATTTCTAAGACTCTTTCACATTCATAACCTAAGTCTTCTGAAATGCTTCCTTGGTTCAGAATTGTGAATGTTTGTGTTTTCCCACATGACATTCTCCTCTCTACTGTGGAGAGTGATGGTGATTTAATTCTGGGAGTTTCTTTAAAACCATTTGCCTGGAATTTTCTTCCAAGCCTCTGGCCTTCATTTTGCAGGCTGTGATGCCAGTGCATTCCTGAAAATGATCATCATCTTACAAGCGTGGATGCTGGTGCTTTTCAAAAGATGATGATGGAAAGTTGTCAGATTCATCGTCTTTCCCCAGTCCCTCCATCAGTCATTTATTTACCACTGATGGGTTACAGTTTGTCTAGACATGGCATCAGAAATAACATCCAGTTGGCATACCTTTCAGGCAACCTATTCTTCGAATATTCAGGTGTGCAGCCTCAGAATGCATTCAGAACTAAATTCACACACTTGAAAGGCTACTAGAAGCTCTTGGACATTCAAGCCAGCTTTAGTTAACCTTCCTTTCTTAGCCATAATCCCTCTTTCAACATGTATAGTAACATTTTTGGGAAATTCTTTTGTAGTTTAAAATTTAATATGGCAAGAACTTTTGGCCATAGATGCCAATGCCAGTGTTACAGTAATATGCTATTTCCTGTGCGACTCATTCTTGGAGTATCAGTCTCTTTAGCACCTTTAGCATTACTGTATCATTCTGAGGCCTGTAAAAGAGCATCAGGATTTTTTCAGCATTTCCCATTGACTAAATTCATCTTTGTTATTTTTTCCTCAAAATTACTTGGAAGTTATGTGGCTTCTGTTCAGTGTTGGTTGGAAGTCTCTGACAAGTTGACATTTGCCTTAGCGATTCATGAATCCAGCAAATCAGTCTTAATATTCTATATAATTTTTTTTATTGGAGACATAGTTTCTGCTGCCTTCATTTGCGTTGTTTGGCTGTTTATAAATAATCTTGTTATATCTCAAAATGTAAGGTAGTTTTGTCTATTTGTGGGTATCTTCCTGTCTGTAGTCAGGTGAAACACTTAGATGTTCCTTTACAAGAAAGTGTAGAGTTGCAGTTATTCCTTTAACATCAAATATTTGCTTTACTAGTATCAGCTACTTCATTTCTAAGTTTACAAAATAGCTTTTTCTTTCTTTCTTTTTTTTTTTTTTTTTTTGGCCAGAAGGCTTGTGGCATCTTGTTTCCTGAACAAGGATTGACGCTGGGCAGTGAAAGCCCAAAATCCTAATCACTAGGCCACCAGTTGTCGTTGTTGTTGTTCAGTTGCTTAGTTGTGTCCTCTTTGTGAAGGCATGGTCTGCAGCACGCCAGGCTTCCCTGTCCTTCACTATCTCCCAGATTTTGCTCAAACTCATGTCCATTGAATTGGTGATGCCATCCAACCATCTAATCCTCTGTCGTCCCCTTCTTCTGCCTTCAATCTTTCGCAGCATCAGGGTCTTTTCCCGTGAGTTGACTCTTTGCATCAAGTGACCAAAGAATTGGAGCTTCAGCTTTAGCATCAGTCCTTCCAAAGAATATTCAGGATTGATTTCTTTTAGGATTGACTGGTCAAACCAGGCCACCAGGGAACTCCCCCAAATAGCCTTTCATTTTAATGCCAAATCATAATTTAATCCTTTTGAAGATGTATTAAATGGCAATTAAATTCAATTTGTGAGAGACCAAAAATGCAAAAACTCAGTCTAAAGTAATGGCAGTAGGAATAGCTATAATAAAGTTCATGTATGTGTTGGCAGTAAAGATTATGTTGCTACTGCCACTTAGTCAACCACTTTTTAATGTTCTATTAACTGAAAAACACTGGTTTCTGAGGTGTTAAACTGAGGAATTAAGTACATTGTCAGTACTTTGATTAAATATAAACAGAGAAAATATTCTAGTTGGAAAGATTGTTCTGCTGAATTTTAAGAAAGCATGTGAGAATGTTTGTGTGTGGGTATGTATGTGTATCTATACACTAATCAAAAGAAAACTGGTTTAAAAACTATCAAAATAGACCTTAAGGCAAATTAGGATATAAAGGTCACTCAAGTGTGAAAAAGATTAAATCTACCAGAAACCTAGAAAATCTTGTTTCAGTTCAGTTCAGGCACTCAGTCGTGTCCAACTCTCTGCGACCCCATGAATCGCAGCATGCCAGGCCTCCCTGTCCATCACCAACTCCCAGAGTTCACTCAGACTCACATCCAATCTTGTTTGTGTACATTTAAAAACACAGCCTCAAAATATTTAAAGGAAAATGGACAGAATTATAAGGAAAAACAGATAAACCCAAAATTATAGTGCAAGCTTTTCACTTTTCTAGTAGGATAATAGTCATTTTATCTAGACAAAAGTGATTAAGAATGTAAAAACTGAATAATTATGAAGAGTTATAGAGCTTAGCTAATTTTAAAACATACATACTTTTATAGTAAATTATGCTTGCAAATTGTAATTGTTCCTTTTATAATGTTCACATTTCTTTTACAAGCTCAGGTGTTTTGCTCTATTTTTCATTACTTTAAAAAAAGTTGAAGTATGATTCACATATCTTAAAATTCACTCTTTAAAAAGTGTACAGTGTCTCACACTCTATCCAAAGTGTGAGGCGTTCCTGGCTATACTTCATTTTTACTATATCTAGACAGGAAATTTTATTGGTAGTTGATTTTTGTGTTCTTTGTATCCCACCACCTAAATCTTCTATTTGATCTACCAAGGTCGTTTTCAGCTGGCTGAATAAGCAGTGTTTGGTTTAAAGGCATTTATAAATCATATAGCTTGATAATTTCTTACAATTGGTGTGAGTACAAACAATTTTATTAGTATTTCTGATAATGTAGCAGAAAAGATCTACACTTTATTCAATGGAATTAACTAATAATAGAATCTAAGAGTATAAATAATACTGAGGTCTAATTGAATTCTCCTTTAAAAAATTCATTATTAAAAAAAATGAGGAAACAAGTGGGGAAAGTTAATTGGCTGACCCTATGATCACACAGCAAGTGGATAGTGTATACATCTAAATTTAACTTGCCTTACTCTTCTTAGGTATAACACCTTTTTAAAAAATTAGAGTATAATTGCTTTACAATATTGTGTTAGTTTCTGCTGTACTACAAAATGGATCAGTTATATGTATACATATATCCCCCCCCTCCCTTTTGAGCCTTCTACTTCCTGCTAGTGGTAAAGAACCTGCCTGCCAATGCAGGAGACTTAAGAGATGTGGGGTTTGATCCCTGGGTCATGAAGATCCCCTGGAGAAGGAAATGGCAACCCACTCCAGTATTCTTGCCTGGAAAATTCCATAGACAGAGGAGCCTGGTGGGCTACCGCCCATGGGGTTGCAAAGAGAGACACGACCGAAGTGATTTAGCATGCACGCATTCCCTTCCCCTTGACCTCCCACCTCCCCTGTCTCATCCCTCTAGATCATCACAGAGCACCAAGCTGAGCTCCCCGTATTAGAGAGCATCTTCCCACTAGCTGTCTATTTTACACGTGGTAGTATCATCCCTTTTTCTTTTCCTTGAGGATCCAAATTTACTTTTCAGATAAGCATTCTCTTTGTCTCTCATTGCAGAGGAGGTTTGTGAATAACAGAGCTAAGGGAAACAGTATGTTTTCAAATGTTAGCTGCTTCAGAACCACCTATAAAGCTTGTTAAAAAAGACTTTGCACCCCTCACCCCCCACCTCCCTCAAAGATTCTTTGATTTAGATGATCTGGAGTAAGCCCTGATAATTTGCATTTCTAACAAATTCCCAAGTGGTGCTGGTGCTGCTGGCTCAGGGACCACCACACTTTGAGAATCACTGCTTAAAAGCAGACATAGGCTTTGGAGTCAGTTACTCCTAGGTCCAAACTCTGGATCTACCACTTACTGCCATGTGACCCAGTTCAAATTTTTTAACTGATATGTTTCAGATTCCTGTACTTTAAAATGAGAATAATAGTATTTATTTCACAGGGCCATTGTAAGAATTAAATTAATGTAATAAAAAAATTTAGCATACTGATTAGTACATAGTGTGTGTGTGTGTGTGTGTGTGTGTGTGTGTGTGTGTGAAAGTTGCTCAGTCGTGTCTGACTCTTTGTGACCACATGGACTATAAAGTCCATGGAATTCTCCAGGCCAGAATACTGGAGTGGGTAGCCGTTCCTTTCTCCAGGGGAGCTTCCCAACCCAGGGATCAAACCCAGGTCTCCCACTTTGCAGGAGGACTCCTTACCAGCTGAGTCACCAGGGAAGTACGTAGTAGACACTCAATAGATGGTTTCTGTTGTTATTTATAATAAGCATAGGACTCAGTTAAATGTTTATGCACCATAAACTCATCCACTATTTTAGAGCAGATGCTCAGAGACTTTTCGTCACTTTGAGATGCTATCAGGACGCATGTGCACAGACATTTTCATATACACAAACACATTCCTCCCTGACTCTCTTCATTTTATGGTAGACTTGAAAGAAGAATGACAGAGTAGAAATGACAAATTGGTGAAGCGATTCCACTTCCAAGACTGTATTTAACTAAGGTTTATTTTTATTACTCTCAGGCTTCTATTGTGTATTGAAGTAAAGGTGAACACTATAAAAAAGGGCATATTTAACAGCATGCAACATAGCTTCCAGTTGCTAAGCAGAACTGTTTACTAATGTATGTGTTGTATGGTGGGAAAAGGAGAGCCTGAGGAACGTTGGAGATGAACCCAGGGTGGAGGAAGGAGTCTGTGTGAAAGGGTCTTTTAAACTCTGGATTGACTGTATCAAGTGATAGCAGTCACAGTTCCTGGTGGGGTTTGCAGAATGAAGTTATGGAGGTGTATCACTGAGCTGACTTTCCACATGCACATGGTAGAGACGATTCAAATCATTTTGAGCTTCCCTGGTGGCTTAGCAGTAAAGCACCTGGCTGCAGCGCAGAAGCTGCAGGAGATGCAGGTTCTGTCCCTGGGTGGGGAAGAGTCCCTGGAGGAGGACATCGCGACCCACTCCAGTATTCTTGCCTGGAGAATCCCATGGACAGAGGAGCCTAGTGGTCTACAGTCCATAGGGTCACAAAGAGTCGGACATGACTGAAGCAACTTAGCACGCATGCCCAAATCATTTTAGCAATTATTCATTTGCTAACTATATGTGTACCATGTTAGGGGCCATTGAGACTCAATTAAGCCCCAGAAGTATATGTAGAAGACATCAAAATTGACTTGAGCAGTTAACTTGGGCTTTCAGTCGTGATTACACTTAAAACTCTAGTGTTGTCTAATAGCCATTAGATTGGTCAACCTGTTTACAGTGGCATAGGGGACTTGCAAAGGTAAACAAAAATTTCAATTCAGAATTAAAAAAAAAACTAACTCGCACTTCTTAAATTAATTTTTTAAAAGGTAAAAGGTATAGCTAATAAATACTTGAAAAGATGGTCAACATAAGTAGCCAATCAAATGCAAATCAAACTCACAATAAGATACTGCTTCACACCCAGTATGGCTGTAATAAAAGATAGACAATAAATAGCATGTGTTAGCGAGGATGTAGAAGTTGGAGCCCTTGTATAGTGCTGGTGGTAGTGGGAAAAGATATAGCTGCCATGAAAAACAGTTTGGCAGTTCCTCAAGAAATTATAAATGGAGTTACAGAATTGATCTAGCAATTCTCCTCCTAGATATGCAACAAAAAGAATTCAAGTTGTTGCGTCAAACACAGTAACTGGAACATAAATATTCATAGTAGTATTATTCATACTAGCCAAAAAAAGTAGAAGTAGGACTTCCCTGGTGGTGCGGTAGCTAAGAATCTGCCTGCCAGTACAGGAGGTACGAGCTCGATTCCTGGTCTGGGAAGATTCCACATGCTGTGGAGCAACTAAACCTGTGTGCCACAACTACTAAGCCCATGCTCTAGGGCCTGAGAGCCGCAACTACTGAGCCCTGGAGCCTAGAACCTGTGCCCTGCAGCAAGGGAAGCCATCACAATGAGAAGCCTGTGCATCGCAATGAAGAGGAACCCCCACTCCTTGCCACTAGAGAAAGCCCACTTGTAGCAGCAAATATTGAGTGTGGCCGATAAATAAATAAATAAATAAATAAATAAAATTTTAAAGCAACAACAAAAAAGGAGACCATTTATTATAATCTTTAATAAAAAAAAAGAAAGCAGAAATAACCCAAATTTTCATCAACTGATGAACTGATAAACAAAATGTAGAATATCCATACAGTAGAATATCTATTCAGCTGTTAAAAAAAAAAAAATGAAGTGCTGATTCACGTTACATGTTACAATGTTTAGCATAATGATAAATGAAAAAAGCCAGATATAGAAAAGGCCATATGTTATATGATTCCGTTTATATAAAATGTCCAGAGTAGGCAAATCTATATAGACTGAAAGATTTGTGGTTGCCACAGACTGAGAGAATAGGGGAAATGGGGAGTGACTGCTAATAGGTATGTGGTTTCTTTTTGACATGATGAAAATGTTCTAAAATTGGATTATGTTGATAATCGGACAGCCTTGGGAATATACTAAAAACCACTGAATTGTGTGATTGGAAAGGGTAAGTTTTATAGCATGTAAATTATATCTCAAAAGAACAAAGGCAAAACATATACCTCTAGTGGGCATGAAGCATGAATGAGAAATAAACCTTTGTTATCATAAAAAATCGTCGTGAGAAGAGGAGGTGATTCACGGCCAGGAAAAGATTCTGTGGAAAAACAAATCATCCTTCTGTTAGAGATTCCTAACGCCGAGTAGCCCATCACAAGTCCTCAAAGTCTTACGAAGATGGGAACATATTAAACTTCATTGAGCCAGTATGTCCCAAACATTTCATTATAAGTGACATTTACTCACAACAGTCGTGTTGAAGGACTAGTGTCCTAGAGAAGATTAAGTCTTGGACTTGAGATACATATGTAAGGATCACTTGGAATGTTTGTTAAATCAGATTCCAGGGTCCCACCCCAGAGATTCTGGCTCTAGAAGTCTTGGGTGCAACCTGAGAATTTGCATTTCCAACAAGCTCCCAGATGATTTTATCCTCTAAGTTTGAGAACTAAACTTTGAGTAGCATCTTTATAGAATAGACAAATCCTGTACCTTAGATAGGAGAATTTTATAGCAAGTGAATTGTATCTCAATAATGATGCTAAAAATTTTGATATACTAGAAATAGCACTAAAATGTGAATTCTAGTGATTTTGTTAATTCAAGACAATGCTGTGTGAGTGAATTATTTCCATTAAAAATTTCTTCATCTGTAAAATGAGTCACTGCTATATACTACCTAGGGTTGTGGTGAAAATGAGGCAGTGTATTCTTCCAAACTGTGTTCTGTGGATAAAGACATGTTACTTAAAAAAAAGTCCACGGCCAGCTAAGTTTGGAAGTCTCTGAATTAAATAATGCATATTCCAGATTGACAGTCAGACCATTATTTTTGACTTGGATCCTATTATCAGTCTATGTGTATCAAATAAATTAAGTATGAGCTTTTCATTCATTCTAATTCTTGTAGTAGATCCTCTGGAGCTACAAATATCCTTATGAAGTAGAAAATTAATAAGCAAGATTTGAACAATTAAAAAAAAAATTTATTTGTTTATTTTTGGCTGCACTGGCTCTTGGTTGCTGTGCGCAGGCTTTCTCTATCTGGAGAGCAGGGGTCGCTCTCTAGTTGTGCTTGGACTTCTCATTGTTGTGGCTGTCTGGTTGCGGGGCACAGTCTCTAGGCATACAGGCTTCAGTAGTTGCTCAGTAGTTGTGGCACATAGGCTTAGCTGCCCAGTGGCATGTGGGATCTTCCTGGACCAGGGATTGAAATGATGTCCCCTGCCTTGCAAGGTGGATTCTTAACTACTGGAACATCAGGGATCCCCAAGATTTGAATAATATTGTGGGACCAGCACTAGTTGTTACTCTTTTGCTTCAACCCTGTTACATCCTGCTTGATATTTTATTGACCTATTTATTTGAAAAATTATTGACCAAAAAGAACTTTGTTATATGTGGGAGGAGAAGAGGGCAGCAGAGGATGAGATGGTTGGATGCCATCACTGACTTAATGGACATGAGTTTGATCAAACTCCAGGAGATAGTGAAGGGCAGGGAAACCTGGCACGCTGCTGGGGTCGCAAAGAGTTGGACATGATCTAATGACTGAACTGTTGTTCATCAACAGTGGCTATGATAAAATAATGTCTGGTAAGGTTAAGAGAATATTTGTAGCCAGTTATTTGTCTTTTTAAATCAATTTATGTTCATAGAGCAAATTACTTTCAAAATTAGATCAAAGCTAATTTAAATATCATATCCAGAAGTAATTTTGGCTCTTTAGTATTTTAATTGAGAAAAAATATATAGTTTTCCCCTCTCCCTTTCTTAAACTTGGGCTATTTGTTTTTTTAAAAATTGGCTTCCTCGTTACCATCTTTATTTGAAGCTTTTTAAATTAACCAAATGTTTTCTTATATAAGAAGTTTAAACTTTAAAATTTTGTTTGCTTGTCTTTTTGATCTTAGCAGAAAAGCATTTCTTTCCTGATTTTCCTTAGTGATCTACTTTAAGCATTATTTTTGATGTTATAATCTATTCTTAACCCCTTTCTTAGAATTCTAGGATTCCTAGAATTCTTAATTCCTAGAATTAAGTTCCCTAAAATTGAGTATATTACTAATTGTGGTATTATTAATGTGGTATTAATGTGGTAATGTGGTATATATATATAGTTTGAAAATGTTTTTTCAGAACTTTAATATAATTGTACCTTTATTTCAGATGAAGTGGAGGACTATCCTTCCACAATGTTGTTTTTTCTTGGTTACGTGTGCACTTACTGCTCTTGAAGCCGTGCCTATAGACATAGACAAGACAAAAGTAAAAACTGCTCAGCCTGTGGACAGTGCAAAGATAGAACCACCAGTAAGTGAAATGACAAAGATAACCTTGTGGGAAGAATTTTAAATAAATTTATTACTTATAAAATTGGAAATTTAGGAACTATTTTTCAAAAAGTAGTAAAAAGTATAATGAATAAGTATATGTTGTTGTTTAATAATAGACAAAATTTATTTAATGTAGTTATACTAGATATATATATCTAATTAGTATATTAGATAGTATATAAGAGAATTAGCCATAATACATTTCCAAGATGGAGATAACCAGCCAGGAAAACACTATATTCAGAGACAGATAACAGTGAAGGAGACAGGTGACAATGGGGTAAAGTCAATAATTTTAATATTATTGGTTAAGTCTACATTGTCTAAGTAATATAGAAAGTTGGCTTTTACATAGGAAAAACTTGACATTGGTTCTGATACAACGTTCTTCATTTGAGAAATAGTTTTTTAACTTTGACTGCCCAAACTGTCAAAGTAGGTTTGTCTCAATACCATTTTTCTAGACATTTTTTTGTTTGTTTTGTTTTTTAGGATTGAGATCTTTAGGTACAGGGAAGGAAAAACTTTCAGAAGAGTTATTGTTTGTTTCTTAATTTGAAGGATACTGGACTTTATTATGATGAATACCTCAAGCAAGTGATTGATGTGCTGGAAACAGATAGTCATTTCAGAGAAAAGCTCCAGAAAGCAGACATAGAGGAAATAAAGGTAAATGTAATTAAATAATTGTTTGAGAAATATTTAAGCATGCCAGACACTGAGCTAAGTATTGGGATTACAAAGATGAGTCTCATTTGCAGCCCTTAAAGAACTCAAGGGAGACTAATACCAAGAAAAATATTACTACAATGAATATACGATAAGTGTATAATGTATTTTGGAGATATAAGATTGGACACCTAATTCAGTATAAAGCAGTGAGGGAAGATGGGTCATCTTTCTTCCTAGAGATTATGACTATTGCTTAAAGATGTGGCTGAGAAAAGGAGAAAGACTGGGAGGCATCCCAGGCCAAGGTGCAGGAGATATATAGGAACCTAGGAGAAGCTAGCCTGGGAAGTGGAGGCCATGATTGGCCTAAAGATGAGGTTGGAAGGAATCATGGGCTAGATGACAGAGGGTCTTGTACATCATGGTAAGAGACTCGAAACATGATGGGAGGCCAGCAGGAAGCTATTCAAAGGTTTAGAATAAGTTTAGTTCTGGTGTTTAATCAGATCCAGATTAATAGAGGATGTGATGGCCCATATCTTATCTCAATAGGGGAGGTTTAATTTGCCTCTGTCCTAAGAAACCCATTTATTAGACATTATCTTAGTCCTAGACCTCTCCTTAGTACTCATAATAAAGAAAAGAGGTTGTAAAAAACAAGATCTGACATGAGAGATTCTTTTCAAGCCCATCCTTGAAGGGTGAAAGTGAAAGTGTAGTCTCTCAGTTGTGTCCGACTCTTTGTGACCCCATGGACAACAGCCTGCCAGACTCCTCTGTCCATGGGGCTCTCCAGGCAAGAATACTGGAGTGGATTGCCATTCCATCTCCATGGGATCTTCTTGATCCAGGGACTGAACCCAGGTCTCTTGCCTTGCAGGGAGATTCTTTACCGTCTGAGCCACTAGGGAAGCCCATCCTTGAAGGGTAATAATGAATCCATTTAATTTGGTTTATCTTAGAGTCAGAAGTAAAAAAAAAAAAAATCCAATGATTTAATTTTAAACTTTCAGTTATATCTCTCAAGATAGTTTTATTGGCTTTTTTTATGTTATTTTTATCTGTTTTTAACTTTCCTAAAAAATTATCTCAGCTGTTTCTAGAATCGGAATTAGAGAACTTCATTTGAAGGAAACATTCTGGATCAAGCATCCTTCTTATTTTAGTTTCTATCCCTGGTCTGGGCCCCTTTTGAAAGTCTGACCTACATAAGGTTGTGGCTACTATCAGAGTCTGTGTGTGGCTTTTAGTTCACAGCTTTCCTCTTGGAAGCTGTGAACTTTTCTGGGAGAATGGTAACAGCCTTATGCCAATAATTCCCTTGAATTATCTTTATTTTATTTTAGAATTACTTTTTTTTAAAAATGGACATATATTTGACATATGGTATTATATTAGTTTAATGTTTAGAACATGGTGATTTGACATTTGTATACTTTGGGAAATAATGACCACAATAGGTCTAGTAACCATCTGTCACCACACAAAATTAATACAATATTATTGACTGCACACCCCATGTAGTATATTACATCCCCAAGGCTTATTTATTTTATATCTGGGAGTTTGTACCTCTTGATCCCCTTCACCCATTTCATTTCTTCCCCAACCTCCCTCCACTCTGGCAACCACCAATTTATTCTCTGTATATGTCTGTTTTTCATTGGGTCTAGTTGGTTTGTTCTGTTTTTTTAGATTCCACATACGTCAGGCAGCATTTTTTCTTTCTCTGCCTGACTTATTTCCCTTAGATAATACCCACAATTCCCTGAATAATCCTGTGTTTCCTTGAAAAATTTATTTGAGCTATGGAACTAATTTCCTGGGATGAATGATATCTAATATAGAGCTTTCAGTGTCTCTTATCTACAATACTTCACTTAGGACTAAGAGCATTATTTGAGGGCTAACAAAAATGTGGATAATGGGAGTTACTGTATAGAGATAACCAGGGAAAAGAAGGCAACTAGCTTGTCTTATTTGGTATGGAAATACTTTTATAACTGTCTCCCTTTCACAGTCAGGTCCTTTTCTTTATGGGGTTGTATCAGGTAAGGGGGGAGACAAAATGGAGTAAGTTAAACAGTTATTTAAGGAAAAAGAAATGAGTAAAACTAGACAACAAAACCCAACCCAACAGAATCATTACAAACAGCTAGGCAATTCCTCTTTTCTCAGGAAAAACTGGAAAAAAAGTTAGAAGTTGTCCTTTCCTTTTCAGCTAAGCATTTTGAAAGGCGACTCATGCTACCTTTCTTTGCTTACCAAGCATTGCTAACTGGGAGGATCATGGCATTGCCTGGGCCACTTCCCTGAGTGTGCTTTTGTGAAGGATGTCATGACTTCTTAATTGCCAGATCTAATGCACACATTCTATTCCTCTTCTTACTGGACTCCTTTATTTTATCTCAGTGATTCTCAAAATGTTAAATTGTTAAAACGGATTTCTGGGCCCCACCTCCCGACTTTATGATTCAGTAAGTCTAGGGCCTGCGGACCTGAGGTTCCCAAGTGACCTTGGTGCTTCTCCTTGAGAACTATTGTTTTATCAATAACAGTGACCATCTCTCCTTGATATATACTACTCTTTTTGCTTCTGTAACAGACTATTCTCTTGGTCCCCTTTCCCCACTCTGAACATTCTTTCTTGGTCTCCCTTGTGGACTTTCTTTCCTTTCCTTTCCTCAGCAGGCCCCCTTGACTCAATCCTGAAGGGTTTGTGTGCCTGATTGCTAGTTAGACTTGCAGTTTATGATTGCAAATGCATTTATAACAAGAGAAAGTAAACCACTAACTATTTTGTTTCCTAAATTTTGAAGCATGTATATATTCATCTATGAAAAAAGTAATAAAAGGAGACAACCTAAAAAAGATGAATTTTGATGTTTTTAATATATGAAATGACTAAAGCTTAAGGAAGTTATGTTACTTAAAAAAGCTTATCAAAATATAATTAAAATACCATAAAATTTTCCCCTTTAAAGTGTACAGTGCCATGGTTTTGATATATGTACAGTTATATAACCATCACTATTATCTAATTTTAGAATAATTTTGTTTCCTCTAAAATGAAACCCTGTATCCATTAAGCAATCTCTCCCCCTTTCCTCTCCTCAGCCCCTGGCCAACATTAATCTACTTTCTATCTCTGTGGTTTTGCCGGTTCTGGACATTTCATATGAGTGGAATTATATAAAATTTGGCCTTTTTTGCCTGGCTTCTTTGACTTAGCATAGTGGTTTCAGTGTTCAGCATATTGTAGCATGTATTGGTATATATCATTATATGGCTATTCCATATTTTATCAATTTATCAGTTGATGGACATTTGGGTTATTTCTACGTTTTTGGCTAGTGTGAAAAATGCTGCTGTGAACATTCATATTTAAGACTTTATGTGAACATATGTTTCCATTCTTTAGGTATATATCTAGGAATGGATTTGCAGAATCATATGGTAACTCAGTGTTTAACTTTTTGAGGAATTGTCAAATTGTTTTCCAAAGTGGCTGTACCATTTTACAATTTAAGTTACTTTTTGAGTTTCTTGTTTTTGCTTTAATTATGGCTTTTAGATGCCTTAATTTAGAGTTACAAACTGAATTTCTTCTGAAAGAAATGTTGTTTGTAATATCAAATTTATCTCAATTAGTCAAAGCATTTATCACTATGTTATCATAACCCTATTTTAGATATATTGTATCTTATCTAAAAGTGAAATGGAATAGATAACATTAATTTATCATTTTTGTTAACAGAGTGGGAGGCTAAGCAAAGAACTGGATTTAGTAAGTCACCACGTGAGGACAAAACTTGATGAACTGAAAAGGCAAGAAGTGGCAAGGTTAAGAATGCTGATTAAAGCTAAATTAGATTCTTTTCAAGGTAAGTGCTAAAGAAAAGGTCAGAAAATTCCAATATTTGGTTTTGAGGTCAGTTCCTTTAGTCAAAATTTAATGTTAGAATTGATTTGGCTTCTCTTAATTTTTAAAATGTCATTCAAAAATCAAAATGATTGCCCTTAAAAAATTATATCAAAAAAGGAAGAATGAAAAATAATGAATTAAGCCATTGCTTTAAGGAGGAAAAATAACATCAAAGAAGACCAAAAGAAAGTAGGGGAGAGAAACTAATTAGAACAATTTCCATAGATGAAATAGAAAAATTGTCAGAGCTAGCTCCACAAAAACACCAGGTTCAGACAATACCAAAGGCAGTTCCACTAAACCATTAGAGGGCAGATTGTCAGTGCTATTTAAAGTATTCCAGAGCATAGATGAAGAAGGAAACTTCCACACTCTTATCATATATTGATGCCAAAACCAAAATTATTGGATATTAAAAGAATACTCCGTCATAGCAAGTGGATTTATTTTAGGAATGCAAGATTAACTTTTTAGGAAATCTAATATTATAAATTATTATATGTGTAGATACAGGAAGAAAAAATTTTTTGGTGACAAAAGAACTTGCCAAGTCAAAGGACAAATAATTAATTGGAATAAATCTTTTCAGTTTGTATTTTTTAAAAAAATTATTTTTATCTATTTATGCATTTCTTTGGCTGTGCCTGGTCTCCGTTGTGGCATGGGGTATCTTTGAACTTCACTGTGGCACGTGGGATCTAGTTCCCTGACCAAGGATCAAACTTGGGCTCCCTGCAATGAAAGTGTGGACTCTAAAACACTGGACCACTAGGGAATTCTCCTCAATTAAAAAAAAAATTAAGATAAGTATTTTTGGTACAATATAAGGTTCATAGCAAGATTGAGGGGAAGGTATGGATATTTCCCATATATCCCCTGTCCCCAAATGTTCACAGCCTACCCCAATATCAGCATCTCCCAACAACTGATGAGCCTCCACTGACACATCATGATAGCTCCAAATCCACAGTTTATATTTCACTCTTGGTGTTGTACAGTTTATGAGTCCAGGTAAATTTATAATGACATGTATCTACCATTATAGTATCATACAGAGTAGTTTCAGTGCCCTAAAACTCCTCTGGCTCTGCCTATTTATCCTCCCATATTCTAATTTTAGACTATGAGGAGATTACACAGCTAAGAAGCAGAGTTTTTGAAATGTGAAGCTATCTCAAAGAAAGTTCATACGATCACCTCCATATATTCAGAAAAGGCATTTGACAAGAATTAACACAGCTAATTAATTTTTTTAAAGTCATAAAATAGTAATCAATAGATACTTCTGTAACATGATCACATATGTCCAGCTCAGCTACACATACTTATTAGAGAAACACAAATATGTATTTTAACTAAAATCAGAAACAAAACAATGCTCGCTGTGTCACCACTACTAATTAATATTGTATTGGAGGTACTAATCAAAGCAATTATACAAATGAAAAAATTGGAGGTAAAGTAAATAGAAAGTAGGCAATAAAATCATCTCTCTTTGCAGATAATAGGCACTTGGAAAACTCAATGTAACTGTCTGAAAAACTTAGTATATACAACAGGAAAATTCAGCAAGGTAAACAATATACAGAAGGCTTCCCAGGTGGTGCTAGTTGTAAAGAACCCTCCTGCCAGTGCAGGAGATATAAGAGACACGAATTTAATCCCTGTGTAGGGAAGATCCCCTGGAGGAGGAAATGGCAGCCCACTCCAGTATTCTCGCCTGCAGAATCCCATGAACAGAGAAGCCTGGTGGTCTGTGGTCCATAGGGTCTCAAAGAGTCGGATCCGACTGAAACAACTTAGCATGCACACAAGCAATATATAGAAATCAATGTTTTTTCATATGTGCAAACAACAGCCAGTTAGGAGATGGAATGGAAGAGAAGACTATTCACAATACCAACAAAAATAAAATACCCAAAATAAACCTACTAAGAGATGTGAAAGACTTACAGATAAAAACTTGAAAATGCTTCTGAAAGACACAAAAGTAGACTTGAAAAAACAAGGAAGACATAGCATTTTTCTGACACAAAACTCAGCATTATAAACATGTCAATTCTTTCTAGGTTAATTTATAAATTTAACATGATCCAAATAAAAAAGATGTACATTTTTCCCCTGGTACTGGCCAAGTTAATCTTAAAATTCATATGAAAAGGGAAACAAGCAAGAAAAGCAATATGCCTCTTAGGAAGAACAAAGAAGAAGGACTTGATATATTAGATATCAAAACATATCACTGAACATCAGACATAGAACTCTATGATTTTGTCATGTAAATAGAAGGACCAGTGAAACAAAATAAAAATTCCGGAAATAAAATTAAATGCATATGGAATTTAGTTTGTATTAAAGGTGGTATCTCACTAGTGAGATAAGTGGTCTTAATAGAGTTGGATAGCCATTTGGAAAAAGCTATAGTTGGATTTATATCTCATATATATCAGGATAAGTACTTATGTAAATCAAAGATTTAAGTGTAGAAAATAAAACCATAAAAGCAAAGTTGACAACATAAATGAATTCCTTTATTGTCTTGGAATGGCCTTTCTAATTATGAATAAAAACCCAGGGGCCAGATTTGGCAAGTGAGATACCCTTCAAGCTGGCTCCTGTATAATATGCCTGTATAGGTTGGTTATCTGGGTGGTTCATTGTCATCAATAAATATCTGAATATTTACTAAGGACAGAGTATCAGTTTTTAAACTCCAGTTGCATAAAAATCACCTGGGGAGCTAGTTTAAAAATACAAATTACTGAATCTCACCTCTATATATGCTGATTCTGGGGATAAGTAATATGCATTTTAAACATGTACCTCTGGTCAATGGATCATATTGGAGAAATTGTGTAGAGCAGTGGTTCCCCAATTTTTTGGTACCAAGGACCAGTTTCGTGGAAGACAATTTTTCCATAGACTGGTGGTGGTGGGGATGGTTTCAGGATGATTCAAGTGCATTACATTTACTGTATACTATATTTTACATTGCCTCCACCTCAGATCCCTGGAGAAATGAAAGGCTACCCAAGCCAGTATTCTGGCCTGGAGAATTCCATGGGCTGTATAGTCCATGGGGTTGTAAAGAGTTGGACAGGACTGAGCGACTTTCATTCATTCGCTCATTCCACCTCAGATCATCAGGCATTAGGTCCTGGAGGTTGGGGACCCCTTGTGGCTCAGATGGTAAAGCATCTTCCTACAATGTGGGAGACCGGGTTTGATGCCTGGGTCAGGAAGATCCTCTGGGGAAGGAAATGGCAACCCACTCCAATACTCTTGCCTGGAAAATCCCGTGGATGGAGAAGCCTGGTAGGCTACAGTCCATGGGGTCGCAAAGAGTCAGACATGACTGAGCGACTTCACTTCACTTCAGTGTAGAGGGTAAACTCTCTGCTGGTGAATAGACTTAGAAAACAAGTACCAAATAGTCATTATCCTGAAACTGAGGAGAGGTAAATTAACTCATACCATCCTACTTCATGTAGTCAGACACACAAGGCAATTCTGTCCTTGAAGCCAGGCCCAAGGTGGTTTGAGATTTCTTTGCATTTAGACAACTTCCATCTCCTTAATCTTGGCAATGTTTTCTTTATTCCAAAACAGGGGCTAGATTTCATTATCTAAAGTAAACTGTCTTACATCCTTAGAAAAGTTATAAATATTTTCTCCTTGATTCACAATTTATGAGTTAAATTTCTGATAATTTGAAGAAGGGCTTAATTTGAAAGTGAAAGTTGCTCAGTCGTTTCTGACTGTTTGTGACCCATGGACTATATCGGCCATGGAGTTCTCCAGGCCAGAATACTTGAGTGGGTAGCCTTTCCCTTCTCCAGGGGATCTTCCCAACCCAGGGATCGAACCCAAGTCTCCTGCATTGCGGGTGGATTCTTTACCAGCTGAGCCATAGGGATTGGGGGTGGTGGTGTAATTTTTAAGGTAGGCAATAGATTCATATGGCTTAAAACAAGAATATAAGAAAGTTCCTGGATAGTTTTGTACATTATTAGTTTCCACTGCCCCCTAATACCATCCTTCCTGAGTTTCTTTACTCATACATAAGCAAATACAAATAAAAGTTCACATTTTTCCTCTCTTTTTATGCAAAAGATATACGCAATATACATTTTGTGCTGTGTATTTTTCCTTTAATAATTTTGGAGATCTTTCTGTGTTAATATGCAGAGACCATCTTTTTTTTTTTTTTTTAGCAGCTGCATATATTTCCATTATATAGATATATCATAATTTTTTTATCAGAACCCTGTTGATGGATATTTGGGACATGGGGAGAGGGGAGGAGAGGGTGAGGTGTATGGAAAGTGTAACATGGAAACTTACATTACCATAGGTAAAATAGATAGCCAACAGGAATTTGCTGTATGGTCAGGAAAGTCAAACAGGGGCTCTGTATCAACCTAGAGAGGTGGGATGGGAAGGGAGACGGGAGGGAGGTTCAAAAGGGAGGGGATATATGTATACCTATGTCTGATTCATGTTGAAGTTTGACAGAAAACAAAATTCTATAAAGCAATTATCCTTCAATAAAAAATAAATTAAAAAGAAGAAAAAAGTTTTTACTATAAGTTACACTGAGAGTCAACATTAATAACATTAAATTGTATTCCATTCCAGATTCAAGGATATTATCTTTGCCTAGAATAACAATGTATACAATATTCTTAAAAAAATAATTAACCTTTAATCTAAAATGTTGAATTTTCTTATAAAATATGAATTTTTATTCTTATGTATCATTTATATTAATTTATGATTCTAGCTTCTAGTAACTTATTGTTTACAGTTTTCTCATTTTCTTTCAGATACAGGTATAGACCACCATGCTCTTCTAAAACAATTTGATCATCTAAACCACCTGAATCCTAACAAGTTTGAATCTACAGATTTAGATATGCTAATCAAAGCGGTGAGAATAATTGTCAAAATGTATTGTTTTTATTGTACCTTAAATGGTAGTATAACTTTTGTATACTCTCTAGAATATCTTTAAAGGGAGATAGTGTAACTCTTAGTAGTACAGATAATAATGTGGACATACAGATCTGTAATCCCTTGCCAACAATTCCAAAATCCAACATACTATAAAAATGGAAACATGGCTTGAATTCTAGTAAGGCTATTTATAGTTTTTTTCCTAGCTTACTTAATATGAGTACTCATAGATTTTGATAAGAAAGTACTAATCTATTTATACTCTTCATGGGTGTTACAAAATATTGCATATATGCCATATATCTTTTCTAAAATCTTGAAGGTTTTGAAACACATCTGGCCTCAGGAATTTTAGATAGCAGTTCATAGACCTCCTGTGTTGTACTGTATGGAGTTAGCAGACTAGATGTTCTAGTCTGGGTATTCTTGCGTTTAGTTAAGTTGTTAGAAACCATTCTAGTTCTCTATATGGTACAGATTTGATACAGTCTCTTCCTTTTTCTTCTTTTTAAAGTAAGTTTATATATTACTTGCTTATGCAGAACTTCCTAAGGTTGAAACTAGCTTTGAACTTCTAGCTTCTTTGAATGCCTGCACCTCTGATAGTGTTGATTGGTTTAGTTGCTAAGTCATGTCCAACTCCTTTTTGAGCCTATGGACTGTAGCCCTCCAGGCTCCTCTGTCCATGGGATTTCCCAGGCAAGAATACTGGAGTGGGTTGACGTTTTCTTCTCCAGGGGATCTTCCCGACCCAGAGCATGAACCTGCGTCTCCTACATCGGCAGACGGATTCTTTACCACTGAACCGCCTGGGAAGCCCATCTCTGACAATAATAATGACTAAATTAGAAGGGTAGAATTTAAAACAAAAGTTGAGTATGTTTTAGCCCTCCTATACTACCTTCTGTTAGACAGTATGCTATATGGAAGAAGCTTTTATTTATATTTTTAAGCACATCTTCTTATTTAATTTAAATATTGCTTTATAGGCTACAAGTGATCTGGAACACTATGATAAGGCTCGGCATGAAGAATTTAAAAAGTATGAAATGATGAAGGAACATGAAAGGAGAGAATATTTAAAAACACTGAGTGAAGAAAAGAGAAAAGAAGAAGAATCTAAATTTGCAGAAATGAAGAAAAAGCATGAAAATCATCCTAAAGTTAATCATCCAGTAAGGACTGTGAATTTACCTATGGCTGATTCATGTTGATGTATGGCAGAAACCAACACAATTTTATAAAGCAATTATCCTTCAATTAAAAATAAATTAATAGTTAAAACAAAACAAAATATATATATAAAATCACAATTAAATGAAGATACTTCTTTGTGCCAGATATAATTTTATCATGTTATTAGTTCTTAAAATCTTGTGTTAATTTTTTATAGTTTTTCAATTTTGCATTTGAGTCTCTATATATGGATTACAGTTTGTCTTATGTGTGTTTTTTTTTAAATTGATTCACAGGGAAGCAAAGACCAACTTAAAGAAGTGTGGGAAGAGGCTGATGGATTGGATCCTAATGACTTCGACCCCAAGACATTTTTCAAATTACATGGTAACAGAGTTGATACAAATATTAATATTTATAGCTTCTGTCTGAAAAATAATAGATGCTTTAGTCTTAATTGGTTTCTGCTAAACTTTTCTAATTGAGTCCTATTGGTAGTAAATATTTAGAGTTTTTCTCAAGGGTAGTATAATAGTCTTTATTACTGGTCTGCAGTATAAAATATTTTAGTTTAGTAGCTGTCTTTATACTTGCTTTTATTTTTGAATCATTATATGACTTACTGCAAGTTTCTCTGTAAAGTGAAGGCATTTCTGTGACTAGCTAGGTTGCATCTAACAGACATTAGGCTGTAATATTAAAATATAGTCTTAAGGTACATTGCTTTATATTTTGGGAAAAATTGGTTAACAATAACTATGGTGAATTATGAGTAAGCAGTGAGTTTTTATCAGTTGGACTTATTGGAGGCTTCACAAAAAGAAAGAAACCTTTTTCTGTAGCATGTTGATGCTTTATCTAAGTAATATTTTTGCAAACCACTTGTAATTAGTTGTACTTTAACTATCTATTTTCTAAGGCATTAAAATCAGTTTTTGCATTTGTAACTTTTAAACTTTAGATGTCAATAGTGATGGCTTCCTAGATGAACAAGAATTAGAAGCCCTATTTACTAAAGAGGTAAATGAGTTCATTAAGTATTCAGTGGCTTTGCTCTCTCTTTTTTCCTTCCATTATCTTCCTTTCTTTTATGTTGGTTTTAAAATTTTCTTTTTAGTTGGAGAAAGTATATGACCCCAAAAATGAAGAGGATGATATGGTAGAAATGGAGGAAGAAAGGCTTAGAATGAGGGAACATGTAATGAATGAGGTATGTTTGAAATGTTTACCTGTTACTTCTGTGGATTATTCAAGTTCTTGCAATAAATCTTATTGTTAAATGGAAAACAAATATACAGAATAGATATATAATTGTATTTTGCATTTTTGGTTCATAATTGTCAGTAGATTCCCTTAGTGTAAATAAAATTATTTTGTAACTACTTTAAAATGTTTTAAAGATTAAGATGCTCTGCATATAAAAGAATGCTATAAAACATTCTTTCAGTTCAGTTCAGTTCAGTTCAGTCACTCATCAGAGTCTTTTCCAATGAGTCAGCTCTTCGCATGAGGTGACCAAAGTACTGGAGTTTCAGCTTTAGCATCGTTCCTTCCAAAGAAATCCCAGGGCTGATCTCCTTCAGAATGGACTGGTTGGATCTCCTTGCAGAGGAGTTGGAGGTCTTCTCCAACACCACAGTTCAAAACATTCTTTAGAAGTAAAAAATTAACTTTTGCTAAGAAATTAAAAACTCAATGCCTTAATGGTTTATAACAACAAATATTTATTTCTTGTTCATGTTATTAAGCTAAAAACTCTGAAAGAGCTATCATAGACAGGATAACTTAAGCCCACGGTTTTTGTTTTGTCTGTACTGCACAGCTTGTGTGATTAGCTTGTGGGATCTTACTTCCCTGACCATGGCTTGAACCCAGACCCTTGGCAGTGAAAGTGTGGATTCCTAACTGCTAGACCACCAGGGAATTCCCCAAGCCCACTGCTTTGCTTCAGTGATTTTCACCTGATATTTGAGCTTTTCATGGTAAACTAGGATTTCTGTTGAGTGCTGGCATGTTACATAACAAATGAATTTCTTTGGCCATCATAGAGTTCAATTGAATTAGAGTAACTGAATTTGCCATAGTCTATAAGAGCCACTGAAAAGGATTTAGAAAGGTTGTCAACTTCATCTTTGATTTAGTTAGTTGTTTGTTTTTAGGAAAAAAATGCTGTGAGCATTTAACTTAAACTCCTTTATTCTTGCCTAAAAAGTCCTCTTGCTGGAAAGATTGTTGCCCAAGCACTTAGCTTCAAAAGGAATTATAAATTCTTTTTGAATTTATAATTCAAGGAGGAAGGAAAATAATATTAGTCTAACCAGTCATATCAGCAAACTCAAACTTGGTGATCTTTGGGGATTTCAGGTATTTTCAAATTTGAATTATATAGAAGAGAAAGTTATCTATTTTCTGATTCCAGTATGATATTGAGTGTTGTTTTTTTTTTTTCCCTCAGTTTCTATGGATGTTAGGCTAATGCTAATTGCTGTATGTTTATGTAGCAACATCTATTAGAAGAATTTCTAGTGTCTAAATAATAAGAAAGAGTTATTTTCTTTTACATATACATTTTCCTTTAATCAGGTTGATACTAACAAAGACCGATTGGTGACACTAGAGGAATTTTTAAAAGCTACAGAAAAAAAGGAATTCTTAGAGCCGGATAGCTGGGAGGTAAGAGAACCTACTTGAAATGGGATGTATGGTTCAAGAAATTTATATCAGTTTATTCCCTTTTAACTTTTATTTGCCATTATGTTGCATGGATAGTTTTACCATCTTGGCTTTTCACATAAAATGTCACTGTAAAATAATGAACTCGATTTCTTGAAAAGCTGTGGCAGCTGATCTCTACTAGTAATCACATTGCATGTAATTAGAAGTCTTTTTAAAATTGTACTTAAGTGTAAAATAATGTTCATTCTTGAAAATTAAAAATATGGATACATTTGAAGAGTGAATTGGAAGTTACATGTAATTGTACCATCTAGAAGTAGACACAAATTATGCATTGTATTATGCAAGTTTGGAAATCTTTTGTGTATTTAGTATTATGCATATATATAGCATACAGTGTATAAATAGTGCCTGTACCATTTTTAGTTTACATATATATAAAAATTCATATCTATATATGTTTTAAATGGCTTTATACTATATAAATGACTTTGTGAAATTCTGTGTTGTAAAATTTAGTGATAGTTCATGAAAAGTTTCCAAAGCCATGTCTCAAAATCATCATTTAGAAAATGACCGCTTAGTATGCAGTTGTGTGATAGCATAATTTTTATAGCCATTCTTCCAGGTTTAGACTTTTTTATTTTTTTGCTTTGATAAATAACATCGTGATAATTATCCATTTGTTCATGCATTTTGGGGCATCTGTGATGATTTCCCTAAGATTAATTCCTAGGAATAGAACTTTTCTCAAGTTTTATGAGCAGGTTTTAGTTTCTAAACATAGCTGCCAATTTGCTCCCCACCAAAGGTATTTGAATTTATATCATAGTTTTCACTGTATAAGTGAGTGCAGACCTGTCTTGAAAAGAATGGTTGACAGGTACCAACCAAAGTAGACTGAAAAGAGAACATTGTCTTTCCCTATATAAAATAAAATTACTTTTTTAGTTAGTTTGAAATAAGGTGGCCAACTGTCCTGGTTTGCGTTGGATTGAGGAATTTCCCAGGATGTGTAACTTTTCAGTGTTTTAACCTGGATGGTCTTAGACAAATTGGGACAATTGGTCATCTTAGTTTCAAATTAAATAAATCAGCTTCTTTTTTGTTTTAAGTTTTTGTCTAACATTTGAACTATTTCTGGACATTGGTGAAGAAGAAGAATGCTCAGATTATTTGAACATGAATTCCCTTGAGTGCTTCTGGTGAACTGGATCAATAGATAATTACATACCTTTTTCACTTTGACTTAATTTCAGATTTACAAAAAAATCTGCAAGAATAAACAAGGAATTCCTGAACACTTTTTTTTTTTTTTTGAGAGTTGCACATGATGCTGCTTTAACCTTAAATACTTGAGGGTGTTTTTTCTGCAAAGATTTATCTTATATAACCACAGTAAGATTATCAATGTTACACACAATACTATTCTCTAATCTCTAGATTTTACTGAGATTTTTGTCAATTTTCCCTGTATTGTCCTTTACAAAGGAAAATCCAAGATCATGCATTGGATTTAGTTGTACTGTCTTTCTAGTGAATCTGAAAGTTTCTGACTCTTTGTATCTCGTAGCATTGATATTTCTAAAAAGTTGTTCAGTCACCCAGTTGTGTCCGACTTTGCAACCCCATGGACTGCAGCATACCAGGCCTCTGTGTCCCTTACCATCTCCTGAAGTTTGCCCAAGTTCATGTCCATTGCATTGGTGATGCCATCCAGCCATCTCATCCCCAAGTATCCTCTTATCCTTCTGCCCTCAATCTTTCCAAGCATCAGGGACTTTTCCAGTGAGTCAGTTGTTCCCATCAGATGACCAAAATACTGGAGTTTCAGCTTCAGCATCAGTCCTGCCAATGAGTATTCAGGGTTGATTTCTCTTAAGATTGACTAGTTTGATCTCCTTGCTGTCCAAGGGATTCTCAGGAGTCTCCTCCAGCACCACAGTTCAAAGGTATCAATTCTTTGGCGCTCCGCCTTCTTTATGGTCCAGCTCTCACAGCCATATGTGACCACTGGGAAGACCATAGCCTTGACTATACAGACCTTTGTCAGAGGAGTAATGTCTCTCCTTTTCAACACACTATCTAGGTTTGTTATAACTTTCCTGCCAAGAAGCAAACATCTTCGATTTCATGGCTGCATTCACTATCCGCAGTGATTTTAGAGCCCAAGAGGAGGAAATCTGTCACTATCTCCCTCTTTTTCTCCCTCTATTTGCATGAAGTAACTGATATTTTTTAAAAGTACAGACCAGTTATTATGTGGAATGACCCTCAGTCTGAATTTGTCTGCTGTTTCTTTATGATTCCTACTTTTGGTAGGAATATCACTGAAGTGATGTTACGTGCAACATATCAAGAAGCATATAATGGGCTAGGTTAACTTTGATTATTTGGTTAAGGTGGTGTCATCCAAGTTTCCCAATGTAAAATTACTATTTTACCTTTGGTAATATGAAAAGTAACTTGTCTAATCCACTGCCAGAATGCTTAAAAAAGAATCATTCAACATCATATCAAAAGTATTGGTAAGCATTGTTTTAATAACTTTGGAGGTTTTCTGAGGGTTAGATATTTAGGTTATTTCCAGTCTTTTATTGTTACTTAAAAAGATAGTGCTGCTATTAACACATTTTTATATAAAGTTTTTCTGTGTTCAGGTTTATTTTATAAAATAGATCCTCAATGTAGTATTACCAGGACCAAGGGAATATTTGTTAGGTTTTTGATGGGAATAATATTTACTTATTTCTTCAATCATAGGATTTACAAAGAGTTTCAGAATTGCTAATCAATATCTCTGAAAAACCAGACTTTAATATTTGTTTACATTTTTTGTCATTGTTTTAGCCTAAGCACGTATAGTCCAAATACTGTGATCACAAGTTTCTTGGATTAGTTCTTTTTTTCCCCTCCCCATTCTGTGAAGTATTTTGTTCACTTAAAAGTATTATTTATTTGTTTCTATTTGTATTCAATATGGAGAAGTTTTCTGTCTTTATGGATTTTATTCATTTATTGAACATGTGAAACATTGACATATTACCAGCAATCACATCTGTGCAAAAAAGATTTATTCAAAGAAGTATGATTTTCTTTCTCACATTTTCTTTGTCCTTACCGCCCAGTTCTCTGTTTATTCTGTAGGTAAACAATCTCATTCAGTTCAGTTCAGTTGCTCAGTCCTATCTGACTCTTTGCAACCCCATGGACTGCAGCATGCCAGGATTTCCTGTTCATCACCAACTCCTGGAGCTTGCTCAAACTCATGTCCATCAAGTTGGTGATACTATCCAACAATCTTGTCCTCTGTTGTCCCCTTCTCCTTCTGCCTTCAGTCTTTCCCAGCATCAGGGTCTTTTCCAGTGAGTCAGTTCTTCACATCAGGTGGCCAAAGTATTGGAGTTTCAACTTCAGCATCAGTCCTTCCAATGAATGTTCAGGACCGATTTTCTTTAGGATTGACTGGTTGTATCTCCTTGCAGTCCAAGGGACTCTCAGGAGTCTTCTCCAACACCACAGTTCAAAAGCATCAATTCTTCAGGCCTCAGCTTTCTTTATAGTCCAACTCTGACATCCATACATGACTACTGGAAAAACCATAGCCTTGACTAGACGGACGTTTATTGGCAAAGTGATGTCTCTGCTTTTTAATATGCTGTCTAGGTTGATCATAACTTTCCTTCCAAGGAGTAAGTGTCTTTTAATTTCATGGCTGCAGTCACCATTTGCAGTTATTTTGGAGCCCCCCCAAAAATAAAGTTAACCACTGTTTCCACTGTTTCCCCATCTACTTGCCATGAAGTGATGGGACTGGATGCATGATCTTAGTTTTCTGAATGTTGAGCTTTAAGCCAACTTTTTCACTCTCCTCTTTCACTTTCACCAAGAGGCTCTTTAGTTCTTCACTTTCTGCCATAAAGCTGGTGTCATCTGCGAATCTGAAGTTATTGATATTTCTCCTGGCAATCTTGATTCCAGCTTGTGCTTCATCCAGCCTGGCATTTTGCATAATGTACTCTGCATATAAGTTAAATAAGCAAGGTGAAAATAGACAGCCTTTATGTAATCCTTTCCCAATTTGAAACCCATCTGTTGTTCCCTGTCCAGTTCTAACTGTTGCTTCTTGACCTGAGTACAGATTTCTCAGGAGGCAGGTAAGTTGGTCTGGTATTTCCATCTTTTTCAGAATTTTCCACAGTTTATTGTGATCCACACAGTCAAAGGCTTTAGCATGATCAATAAAGCAGAAATAGATGTTTTTATGGAACTCTCTTGCTTTTTCAATAATCCAACAGATGTTGGCAATTTGATCTCTGGTTCCTCTGCCTTTTCTAAATCTAGCTTGAACATCTGGAAGTTCACAGTTCACATACTGTTGAAGCCTCACTTGGAGAATTTTGAGCATTACTTTGCTAGCCTGTGAGATGAGTGCAGTTGTGTGATAATTTGAACATTCTTTGGCATTGCCTTTCTTTGGTATTGGAATGAAAACCGACCTTTTCCAGTCCTGTGGACACTGCTGAGTTTTCCAAATTTGCTGACATATTGAGTGCGGCTCTTTAACATCATCCTCTTTTAAGATTTGAAATAGCTCAATTGAAATTCCATCACCTCCACTAGCTTTGTTCATAGTGATGCTTCTTAAGGCCCACTTGACTTCGCATTTCAGGATGCCTGGCTCTAGGTGAGTGATCACACCATTGTGTTTATCTGGGTTATGAAGATCTTTTTTGTATAGTTCTTTTGTGTATTGTTGCCGCCTCGTCTTAATATCTTCTTATGTTAGGTCCATACAGTTTCTGTCCTTTATCGTGCCCATCTTTGCATGAAGTGTTCCCTTGGTATCTCTAATTTTCTTGAAGAGATTTCTAGTCTTTCCCATTCTATTGTTTTCATCTGTTTCTTTGCACTGATCACTGAGGAATGCTTTCTTACCTCTCCTTGCTGTTCTTTGGAACTCTGCATTCAAATGGGTATATCTTTCCTTTTCTCCTTTGCCTTTAGGTAGGTCCTCTTCTTTTCTCAGCTATTTGTAAGGCCTCCTTACACAACCATTTTTGCCTTTTTACATTTCTTTTTTTGGAGATGGTCTTGATCCCTGCCTCCTGTACAATGTCACAAACCTCTGTCCATAGTTTTTCAGGCAATCTAATCCCTTGAATCTATTTGCCACTTCCACTGTATAATCATAAGGGATTTGATTTAGGTCATACCTGAATGGTCTAGTGGTTTTCCCTACTTTCTTCAATTTCAGTCTGAATTTGGCAATAAGGAATTCATGATCTGAGCCACAGTCAGCTCCCAGTCTTGTTTTTGCTGACTGTATAGAGCTTCTCCATCTTTGGCTTTGAGGAATATAATCAATCTGATTTTGGTATTGATCATCTGGTAATGTCCATGTGTAGAGTCTTCTCTTGTGTTGTTGGAAGAGGGTATTTGCTATGACCAGTGAGTTCTCTTGGCAAAACTCTGTTAGCCTTTGCCCTGCTTCATTTTGTACTCCAAGGCCAAATATTCCTATTACTCCAGGTATCTCTTGACTTCCTACTTTTGCATTCCAGTCTCCTGTGATGAGAAGGACATCTTTTCTGGGTGTTAGTTCTAGAAGGACTTGTAGGTCTTCACAGAATCATTCAACTTCAGCTTCTTCAGCATTACTGCTTGGAGGATAGACTTGGATTACTGTGATATTGAATGGTTTGCCTTGGAAACAAACAGAGATCATTCTTGTCATTTTTGAGATTGCACCCAAGTACTGCATTTCAAACTCTTTTGTTGACTATGAGGATACTCCATTTCTTCTAAGGGATTCTTGCCCACAGTAGTAGATATAATGGTCATCTGAATTAAATTTGTCCATTCCAATCCATTTTAGTTCACTGATTCCTAAAATGTTGATGTTTTCTTTTGCCATCTCCTGTTTGACCACTTCCAATTTACCTTGATTCATGGACCAATAACCAGTCTCAGTAGTTTCTGGAGTTTTCCTTCCTGTCATGCTTTTTGCCCAGATAAATATAAGTATATATTTTCTTTTTCCCCTTCTTTCTTACCCCAAAGATATAATACAATAGATATTCTTTTGTACTTTGTTAACCGCAGAATTTGAAAGCTGAATCAGAGCTTTTTGTTTTATTTCTAAGGTTATTCTTTTCTCATTTTTATTTGTCTTTTAGACATTGGACCAGCAACAGTTCTTCACAGAGGAAGAACTGAAGGAATATGAAAATCTTATCTCCGTACAAGAAAGTAAACTTAAGGAAAAGGCAGATGAGCTTCAGAAACAAAAAGAAGACCTACAACGTCAGCATGAACAACTTGAGGCTCAGAAGCTGGAATACCATCAGGTGGTATTTTGTAAAAGGCTTGTGGCATTAAAAAGGATTCTAGGGTCTTTGCTACATACCTCTGTTTTGTACTATAATATTTAAATTAGATGTTATATTTTAAATTTTATTATTTTTTAAATGGCATTATTGACTGCCCTAAGTTTTATATTTTTTAATATAAATTTATTTATTTTAATTGGAGGCTAATTACTTTACAATATTGTATTGGTTTTGCCATACAGCAACATGAATCTGCCATGGGTGTACATGTATTCCCCATCCTGAACCCCCTCCTACCTCCCTCCCCATACCATCCCTCTGGGTCATCCCAGTGCACCAGCCCCAAGCATCCTGTCTCCTGCATTGAACCTGGACTGGCGATTCGTTTCATATATGATATTATACATGTTTCAATGCCATTCTCCTAAATCATCCCACCCTCTTCCTCTCCCACAGAGTCCAAAAGACTGTTCTATATATCTGTATCTCTTTTGCTGTCTCACATACAGGGTTATCGTTACCATCTTTCTAAATTCCCTATATATACGTTAGTATACTGTATTGGTGTTTTTCTTTCTGGCTTACTTCACTCTGTATAATAGGCTCCAGTTTCATCCACCTCATTAGAAAGGATTCAAATGTATTCTTTTTAATGGCTGAGTAATACTCCATTGTGTATATGTACCACAGCTTTCTTATCCATGCTGCTGATGGACATCTAGGTTGCTTCCATGTCCTGGCTATTATAAACAGTGCTGCAATGAACATTGGGGTACACGTGTCTCTTTCAATTCTGGTTTCCTCAGTGTGTATACCCAGTAGTGGGATTGCTGGGTCATAAGGCAATTTCCAGTTTTTTAAGGAATCTTCACACTGTTCTCCATAGTGGCTGCACTAGTTTGCATTCCCACCAACAGTGTAAGAGGGTTCTCTTTTCTCCACACCCTCTCCAGCATTTATTGCTTGTAGACTTTTAGATAACTGCCATTCTGACCGGTGTGAAATGGTACCTCATTGTGGTTTCGATTTGCATTTCTCTGATAATGAGTGATGTTGAGCATCTTTTCATGTGTTTGTTAGCCATCTGTATGTCTTCTGTGGAGAAATGTCTGTTTAGTTCTTTGGCCCATTTTTTGATTGGGTCGTTTATTTTTCTGGAATTGAGCTGCAGGAGTTGCTTGTATATTTTTGAAATTAGTTCTTTGTCAGTTGCTTCATTTGCTATTATTTTCTCCCATTCTGAAGGCTGTCTTTTCACCTTGCTTATAGTTTCCTTTTTTGTGCAGAAGCTTTTAATTTTAATTAGGTCCCATTTGTTTATTTTTGCTTTTATTTCCAATATTCTTGGAGGTGGGTCATAGAGGATCCTGCTGTGATTTATGTCAGAGAGTGTTTTGCCTATGTTCTCCTCTAGGAGTTTTATAGTTTCTGGTCTTACGTTTAGATCTTTAATCCATTTTGAGTTTGTTTTTGTGTGTGGTGTTAGAAAGTGTTCTAGTTTCATACTTTTACAAGTGGTTGACCAGTTTTCCCAGCACCACTTGTTAAAGAGATTGTCTTTTCTCCATTGTATATTCTTGTCTCCTTTGTCAAAGATAAGGTGTCCATAGGTGTGTGGATTTATCTCTGGGCTTTCTATTTTGTTCCATTGATCTATGTTTCTGTCTTTGTGCCAGTACCATATTGTCTTGATGACTGTGGCTTTGTAGTAGAGCCTGAAGTCAGGCAGGTTGATTCCTCCAGTTCCATTCTTCTTTCTCAAGATTGCTTTGGCTATTCGAGTTTTTTTGTATTTCCATACAAATTGTGAAATTATTTGTTCTAGTTCTCTGAAAAATGCTGTTGGTACCTTGATAGGGATTGCATTGAATCTATAGATTGCTTTGGGTAGTATACTCATTTTCACTATACTGATTCTTCCGATCCATGAATGTGGTATATTTCTCCATCTATTAGTGTCCTCTTTGATTTCTTTCACCAGTGTGTTATAGTTTTCTATATATAGTCTTTCGTTTCTTTAGGTAGATATATTCCTAAGTATTTTATTATTTTCATTGCAATGGTGAATGGAATTTTTTCGTTAATTTTTCTTTCTATTTTCTCATTATTAGTGTATAGGAATGCAAGGGATATCTGTGTGTTGATTTTATATCCTGCAACTTTGCTATATTCATTGATTAGCTCTATTAATTTTCTGGTGGAGTCTTTAGGGTTTTCTATGTAGAGGATCATGTCATCTGCAAACAGTGAGAGTTTTATTCTTCTTTTCCAATTTGGATTCCTTTTATTTCTTTTTCTGCTGATTGCTGTGGCCAAAACTTTCAAAACTGTGTTGAATAGTGGTGGTGAAAGTGGGCACCCTTGTCTTGTTCCTGACTTTAGGGGAAATGCTTTCAGTTTTTCACTATTGAGGATAATATTTGCTATGGGTTTGTCATATATAGCTTTTATTATATTGAGGTATGTTTCTTCTATTCCTGCTTTCTGGAGAGTTTTTATCATAAGTGGATGTTGGATTTTGTCAAAGGCTTTCTCTGTATCTATTGAGATGATCATATGGCTTTTATTTTTTAATTTGTTAATGTGGTTTATTACATTGATTGATTTGTGGATATTGAAGAATCTTTGCATCCCCTGGGATAAAGCCCACTTGGTCATGGTGTATGATCTTTTTAATGTGTTGTTGGATTCTGATTGCTGGAATTTTGTTAAGGATTTTTGCATCTATGTTCATCAGTGATATTGGCCTATAGTTTTCTTTTTTTGTGACATCTTTGTCAGGTTTTGGTATTTGGGTGATGGTGGCCTCATAGAATGAGTTTGGAAGTTTACCTTCCTCTGCAATTTTCTGGAAGAGTTTGAGTAGGATAGGTGTTAGCTCTTCTCTAAATTTTTGGTAGAATTCAACTGTGAAGCTATCTGGACCTGGGCTTTTGTTTGCTGAAAGATTTCTGATTACAGTTTCAATTTCTCTGCTTGTGATGGGTCTGTTAAGATTTTCTATTTCTTCCTGGTTCAGTTTTGGAAAGTTGTACTTTTTTAAGAATTTGTCCATTTCTTCCAAATTGTCCATTTTATTGGCATATAATTGCTGATAGTAGTTGCCCTAAATTTTAGAATGTAAATATCTCATTTTGGAAAACAATTTTTAGTTAGTTTGTTGTCCTTTGGCAAAGGTCATCCATAACAGAGAAAATAATATTTACTTTTAAGACATTCTTTTTCCATTCACTAGGTTGTACAGCAGATGGAACAAAAAAAATTACAACAGATTTCCCCATCAGCACCTGGTGGAGAATCAAAGATCTAGCCACGTATGTAATTTTGTTTGTTTGAGAAAATTTTTAAAAATGGAATAAATAGAAATTTACTTTTGTTACAAATACATATTCAAATCACTAATATCTGTGCTACTTTCTCTTTATGTGTAGAAACAGAGCAGTTTGTATTATAGAAAAATGAAAACGCCTCTAAAATCTTTATATACTAGTACATTTCAAAAGCTATGTAATTTGATAGCCATATACATGGTGAAATGATTTTTTTCAATATTACTCATAATTCTTCCTAATCAATTATTGATATTATAGAGAACATGTTTTTAGATTGTGATCTGTGGTTAAGTATAATTAAGAAACAAATACTCAATATGTCTATGTATAAAATAATATTCAGAGTAAAGGAAGATACCTTTAAAATGAGGGCATATATTTTTCTTTTGTACAGACATTTAAAGTTTGAAGTCCACCAGAACTTGGAAGAAAATCGTTGAATCATCATCTGTGTCATCTTTTTGCCTCCCTTCCTTCTCCTCTGCTCAATAAATATTTTAAAGCATATGTGGAATAAAGGAAGATACTTTTTAAATGGGAACATATATCTTTTAACACAGATATTTAAGGATTGAAGCCTATCAGAACCAGGAAGGAAACAAACTCAATACCTGCTATCATTTTCATACCTCTCTTCTTTTCCCCTGTTCTCCTTTAGTTATTTAATTAAGCAGCCTATGCCATAATTTAATGAAATTATTAGTGACTATTTAAGTGAGAAAGTTCCATCCATTGCTTTTAAAATAAATTGCTTTCACTTATTCATAAAGATAGATACTCTTATGGATGCTTATCATCCCCTCTCTCAATAAAAGTCTCTTTGATATTAATGATTCTTCTCCTGAGAATACCATAGTATTCCCCAGTGTTTGCTGGTAACTTTTCCCTGAAACTTTTAACTTTCAGCAATACTAACTGCTAGAAATTCTTCTAACAAACAGCTTTTTCTACCCCTTAAGGTCATTTTTCATTTACAATATTTTTGCATTATGCTCTATCATTGAAGATCAGGTTTTGCTACATGTAACAGAAAAGCCAAAGAGAATGCTGGTTTAACTAAAGAAGAGTTTTTGCCTTTTACATAAAAGAAATCTGTAAGTAGGTAGTGTCCAGGTTCCCATCTTTCTGCTCTGCTCTCCTCGTTGCATGGTTTTTATTCTCAAGTTATTTCATTTTCATTGTCCAAAGTGGCTTTTGGAAGCAGTGGGCGAAGGGCAACCAAAGGAAATTTCTCCAGCTGAGTCAGCGTCCTGGATTCAGTTTTCCCAGAGCATTTGAATTTACATCTCGTTGGCCAGAGCTGTGTCATATTGCCATCTAGCTGCTAGGGAAGCTGAGAAATCCAGTGTAAGTGAGACCAGCTAAAAATTAGGATTCTTTAGCTAGGGAAATATTCCGTTTCAGAAGGGAAAGGGGAATATTTGATGGGCAGCTGCAGCTCTGAAAACTTAATCAGCCTTTTGGTGACCTAAATATCTGTGTACATTCTTCTGAAACAGAGAATGCTGACTTCCCCCACAAAAGAAAACCACCAAAATCGAATCCATTAATAACTGTAACACAAAGCGTATGATATCTGAGTATAGTCCCCTTCATGAGGATAGAATGTGGTTTCTTACGTTCCCACCACTTGCAAACTAAAAAGCAGCGTGTCTGCCCCCCTGAGCCCCATATGCATAATGAAATAGGTACAGGGTAACTGCAGTAAAATCAACCTTTTAGAAAAGAGGAAAACAGGACACATAGCAGTCATACATCCATGGAAATTAAAAAAAAAATACTCTGTGGCAAAACTAGCAAGGTGCTAATAGCTCTCTGCTCTGTCCATAAATACATTCTTTGGTTTTCTATCAGGCAACCCCTGCTTCACCTTTCTGGGAGGAACTCTTATGTCCTCAGAGGCCCTTGGCATTGCCCTCTAGGATGTTCTTATTGCCCAGTAACCTTCAAGGACACAAGTGGCCTTTAGAAAGTGTTCCCTTCTTGAAGAGTAGACAGCTTTCACACTTTTCTTCCTGTTATTATGGGTTTAGGGCCTTGGGAATTGTTTTAGAAAGTTACAGGCTGTTTCAGCTTGGGCTTAGGGTTTTTATTTGTGTTTTGTTTTCTTCTGCTTTTTGGCAAAACAGTTCCCTAAAAACTTAGTAGGTCTCTGGTCTGTTTTCTTTAATCATTACCATGAGAAAGCACAAAGATCTTATCAGATTGCTTTTAACAAAGAACCTCATCTTTTACTTGCTGGCTTCTATGTTCTTTCTCTCCCTTTGGGTCTTAAATGAATGGGACCTACTTAGTATTGTTTTGAACTGTAGGCTGGGATGGGATAACAACAGTCTTACTCTGATGTTTTTCTTTAGGATGGTTCCCATTACTTGGCAGAAAATCCTTAAGGGAAGGTTCTTGGAAAGGTTGTGAAAGCTTTAGCAGCTTCCTCAGAACCTTTATTTATAATTGTTTCAGTCTGGAGTATGGTAGTACAGTAGTTGCCTTTTTTTAATTCTTCAGGGCTCCAGATTTGGGACTTCATCAATTTATTTGGTAGATAGATAGCAGTTCTCTCAGCAAAGCTACATTCCCTTCCATCTCTCTAGACCTGACCATCCTTAGCCTAAGTCACATCTGTCTTGTTGGACTTTGCTGAAAGAGCCTACATGTGCTAGCATTCTGAAATTCTATTACCATTTTCTGATACCTTATCCTGAGTTTGCATGAGATATCACTGCCCCAAACCTGACCTCCTCAACTAAGCAAGTTCCATTCTTAATATCTCTTTACTTGCTATACCTTACTTCTAGTTACCAAATTCTGTATAGGTTAAGATTGTTCATTGCAGGTCATTGAATCCTCTTCAGCTGTCAAACAGAATGGAATTAATGTAGGAGGGGTATATAGATAGCTCACAGCATCTTTGGGAGGGCTGAAAGAATGGAACTTAGGCTGAGCTTCTAGGAACTGCATCACAGGACTAGGCTGCTAAAGAAGCTGCTGCTTTGGGAACAACTGAGAAGCTGTCTGCTAAATCAGAAAGCCACCCACTGGATTAGGAAGCCATGAAGTTACCAGTTCCAGAACACCACCACTAACACACTTTAGATCAGCACAAGTAGATACTTCATGTCCTGCTTCTCTCCCTATGGAACTCAGCTCTGAGTAAAAGTTTCAAGTGAGTGCAACCAATTGTTTGAACCAATCATATATGGAATCCTAGCTGCAAGGGAGGTTGGGAAATAATATTTAATTTCCTACCCCTATTGTAGCATGCTTACAGCTGCTAAGTGAACAAATCCACAGTAATACTTCAAAATTTTAATTGCTTCTCTTAACATTAATAATTTTAAAAACAGTTCTCATTTTATAAATTTTAAAATAATCATTGCATACTCCTCCAAACACTTCAGATTTTTTCCCCTTAAATCATGGATCCTAGAATTGACTATAGCAATTTAGAAAAGTTCTACTTATATGTATCTTAAACCCCACAAGAATCACTCAGCAGAGTAATGCTATTTTTCTAGAGATGGTGAAGAATTCCTATCTCTATTGTTTAAATTATAGGAAATATTTTTAGATGGTCTGGGGTATCCTTTTGTTGATGACTCTATATGTAACTGGTATTGTGATAAGACAGGGATTCACATAAGATAAAACTTTTTAGATGGTGGACTGGGGTCAAATCAGAAAGTAATGGAGACAATGATATTGTACTTTTATGTGACAAATATCAATACAACAGCAGTCGTACTGCATATGTGCTAAGTCGCTTCAGTCATGTCCAACTCTGTGCAGCCCTATGGACTGCAGCCTGCCAGGCTCCTCTGTCCATAGGATGCTCCAGGCAAGAATATTGGAGTGGGTTGCCATGCCTTTCTCCAGGGGATCTTCCTGAACCAGGAATGGAGACCATGTCTATTATGGTTGCATTGGCATGTAGGTTCTTTACCACTAACACCACCTGGGAAACCTAGCAGTCATATTACAATACATTAAATATATCAAAGTAACACATTTTACTGAAGAAGAAAAATGGCAACCCACTTTGGTGGAATCCCATGGACAGAGTAGTCTGGTGGGCTACAGTCCATGGGGTTGCAAAGAGTTGGACATGACTTAGCAACTAAACAATAACATGTTCTACATCTTATTTATTTATTTATTTTTTGTTCTACATCTTAAATTTACACAATGTCATATATCAAATATATTCAAGTAAAAAAATTAATTGGAGGAGAGCATAGAGAACTTTTTCAAAATGCTTTTTTGGCACGAGTAGATAAGGGACAGATGTTAATGTAGACATACCTCAGTTTCCAATAAATTATAATTTATTGAAAATAGAATTGTTAGCCTAAGATTATGGACATAAGGAATTCCAGTTGATATGAGTGTTGGGCATTTATTACTGAGGGTTGTTTCTTAAAGAGTTGCTAATCCTATTCTTTCCAGCTCTCTTACAAAGTATTGGTCCTCTGTTTGATTTACCCCATTCATTTTTATATTCTTTAGATATTAAAAAGTCTTTGGCTTAGTTGACTTAGTAGTATGTATAATTTGGAATTTTGCTTCACATATGAATTTCCATGAAGCATTTTATAGTATACTTGTTTTTATTTAGTTGTTAAGTCATGTCCAACTCTTTTGCGATCCCATGGACTGTAACCCACTATGCTCCTCTGTCTATGGAATTCACCAGGCAAGAATACTGGAGTGGGTTGCCATTTCATTCTCTAGGAGAATCTTCCTGACCCAGGGATCAAACCTGTGCCTCCTGCATTGGCAGATGGATTCTGTACCACTGAGCCACTGGGAAGCCCTATAGCATACTTAGCTATATATAATTAAAACTATATTTTCAAAGACAATAGTCCTCTATAATATTTGACTCTCCCTGAAGGAAACTGAAATTTAGAAATTTAGAAGTAGTGGTAAAAGATCTTTTTGAGAGATGGCTCTTTTTTGTTGTTTAACCAAGATTTGTTTACAACAGCATTTTTTCATGCTAATTGAACATATTTGTATTACCATAAATCTAAGAGCAGGTCTGTTTTTCACATGAGGAAAAAGAAAAAGGAAAAATTTGTGATAATGTGACTTTTTTTTAAGATAGTCAAGCTAATAAAAGAGGTGATGAGAAATGTGTGTGTGTTTAAATATTTATTTATTTATTCTTTGGCCAGTTTGGGTCCCATTGCTGTGTTGGGTTTTCTCTAGTTGCAGCAAAGGAGGCTATTCTCTAGTTGCTGCCCGTGGGCTTCTCATTGTGGTGGCTTCTCTTGTTGCTGAGCACTGGGCTCTAGGGTGCACGGGCTTCACTGGTTGCAGCACATGGGCTCAGTAGTTTCTGGGCTCTGGAGCACAGGCTCAATAGTTGTGGCTTGTGGGCTTAGTTGCTCCGCAGCATGTGGGATCTTCCTGGGCAGGGATGGAATCCATGTCTCTTGCACTGGCAGATGAATTCTTTACCGCTGAGCCACCAGGGACGGCCAAAATGTTTTTTTATGGAGAAATATTGACAAGTCTGGGCTTTCCTGGTGGCTCAGTGGTAAAGAAACTGCCTGCAACGCAGGACACATGGGTTCAATCTCTGGGTCAGGAAGATCCCCTGGAGAAGGCCATGGCAACCCACTCCAATATTCTTGCCTGGAGAATTCCATGAACAGAGGAGCCTGGTGGGCTATAGTCCATGGGTTGTAAAGAGTCGGACACAACTGAGTGACTAAGCACATTGACAAGTCTAGTTTTTGTTAGTGCCTAAAGTTTAATTTCTCTTTTATAGCTGTACAGTAAATAAAGAAGAAATTGAAAAAGAGGCAGAGTTAGATGATGACTTATAATTTTCATGCAAGATTTGTGTCTCCTGAAAAAGCTGCTAGAGAAGATCATCTTTACGCTTAACCAAGTACGTCAACTTGATACTTTAATGCATTTGTTTTGTTGGAATTGAGAGACTAAGGTGTATGCAGTAAAATGCAGAGTTCCTGTGGATGATAAAATGGAAGACTGTAAGGACAGCTTGTTTTCAAGGTATGAGATTTGAAGGAAATCAGATCTTTTCTTTGCTTTTTGTTTTTTCTTTAACACAATATCATTAGCAGGACTTCAGTCTTTCCATACTGTTTTAATTAATCAATTAGTTAATGAAAATCCAACAACTTAGATCTAATAAACAGCAATTTTTTCCAGCTTTTAGTTTTTTAAATTTTATGTTGAACTATAGTTGATTTACAGTATTGTGTTAGTTTCAAGTATATAGCAAACTGATTTATATACGTGTATATATATATATACATATGCTTTTTCAGATTCTTTTTCATTATAGATTTTCACAAGATATTGAATATAATTCCCTGTGGTATACAGTAAATCCTTGTTGTTTATCTGTTTTATATATAGTGTTATGTATCTGTTAATCCCATATTCCTGATTTATCCCTCCATTCCTTTATTCCCCTTTGATAACCATGTTTGTTTTCTGTCTGTGAATCTGTTTCTATTTTGTAAATAAGTTTATTTGTATTATTTTTTAGATTCCACATATGAGTTATATATTTATCTTTCTCTGATTTATTTCACTTAGTATGATAATCTCTTGGTTCATCCATGTTGCTGCCAATGGCAATATTTCATTCTTTTTTATGACTGAGTAATATTCCATTCCATTCCATATGCCACATCTTCATTATCCATTCATTTGTTAATGGACACTTAGATTGCTTGGCTATTATAAATAGTGCTGCTATAATTTATTTGTTGTTTTCCATTAAAATTTTTTTATTATAGTATAATTATTTTACAATATTGTGTTAATTTCAGGTGTACAGCAAAGTGGATCAGTTATACTTATATATGTATCCACTCTTTTTTAGATTCTTTTCCCATATAGGCCATAACAGAGTGTTGAGTAGAGTTCCCTGCACTGTACAGTAGGTCCTTATTAGTTATCTATTTTATGTATAGTAGTGGGTATATCAGAGAAGGCAATGGCAACCCACTCCAATGTTCTTGCTTGGAGAATCCCAGGGACGGGGGACCCTGGTGGGCTGCTGTCTATGGGGTCGCACAGAGTCGGACACGACTGAAGCGACTTAGCAGCAGTAGCAGCAGCAGCAGTGCGTATACGTCAATCTCAACCTCCCAATTTATCTCTCTATGCACTCACCCCCTGGTAACCAAAAGTTTGTTTTCTATGTCTGTTAGTCTGTTTCTGTTTTATAAATAAGTTTATTTGTATCATTTATTTAGATTCCACATATAAGTGACATAATTTGTCTTTATCTGATTAACTTCACTCAGTATGACAATCTCCAGGTCCTTCCATGTTGCTACAAATGGCATTATTTCATTCTTTTTTATGATTGTATAGTTGTTATGAATTAGTAACCATGCTTAAAGAATTCAAGAATTGAGCCAGAGCAAGCAGCAGAAGCAGCAAGTGGTGAAAACACCAAATTGAAAATTTGGACTTATGGTTACCAGCACTACCAACCTGTTTATTGAGACAAAAACAAAGCAAAACCAATAAAACCTTTTATTACATTTTAGAAATTTAGGATTTTCCCCCAAATATTTCCTATTATAATTATGTAGAAAAAACTTACATTTCATGTTTCAGTTCAGTTCAGTTCCGTCGCTCAGTCATGTCTGACTCTTTGCAACCCCATGGACTGCAGCATGCCAGGCTTTCCTGTTCATCACCGACTCCCAGAGCTTGCTCAAACTCATGTCCATCAAGTCAGTGATATCATCCAACCATCTCATCCTCTGTCGTTCCCTTCTCCTCCTGCCTTCAGTCTTTCCCAGCATTAGGGTCTTTTCCAATGAGTCAGTTCTTCACATCAGGTGGCCAAAATATTGGTGCTTCAGCTTTAGCATCAGTCCTTCCAGTGAATATTCAGGACTGATTTCCTTTAGGATTGACTGGCTTGATCTCCTTGCAGGCCAAGGGACTGTCAAGAGTTTTCTCCAACACCACAGTTCAAAAGCATCAATGCTTCGGTGCTCAGCTTTCTTTATAGTCCAGCTCTCACATCCATACATGACTACTGGAAAAACCATAGCTTTGACTAGATAGACCTTTGTTGTCAAAGTAAAAAGCAGAGGCTTTTTAATATGCTGTCTAGGTTGGTCATAACTTTTCTCCCAAGGAGCTAGCGTCTTTTAATTTCTTGGCTAGAATCACCATCTGCAGTGATTTTGGAGCCCCTCCAAATAAAACATTTCATGCTTACAGATGTCTATAATTTTCACAAATTTATTTTGTGTTTTAATTGATATTAGTGATAGTCTGGATGATGAATGCCATGTACCAGCTTGGTCAGCCAGCCCTTGACTGTGTATTTTTCTTACAGGCTCACCGTTCCAGTTGCCTTCCAAGCTCTGCCTGCCTTTAAACAAGGTTTTTTTTTTTTAATAACTTTAAAAATAAGATTTTTTTATAATTTGTTTACAATCTACTGTAAACAATAGATATGACTTTAGCTGTGCAAATTTTCTTCCTTCCTGTTTTTTTTTTTTGGCCATGTCACACAATTTGTGGCATATTAGTTCCCCAACCTGGATGAAACCCAGGCTCACAGCATGAAAGTGTCGAGTCCTAACCACTGGACCATCAGGGAATTCCTCCTACTTTTGTTTTATCCTTAGTGATGAGTATGTTTCCTAAGACTGTCCAGGATTATGAAAATATATCTTGCAATTAATTGTTAAAATATTTCATTTTAAGGGAGTGTTTACCCCCTCTCAGTGTCTATGTTGAGAGCTTTGTACTTTCCTTCTTAATAAATCCTATTCACTTGCAAAAAAAAAATTCATTTTACAATTCTTAAAATTTTGCTACTCTGAAATTTTTTAATGAATAATTTATTTTCCATGTGATTTTAAAGTTCTAATTTTAAAGTTTCCTTGTCTGAGTGTTTTAAAAATAAGGGAAAAAAAAATAAAATTCCATCTATTAGTATTCTTTGCCACCTCCTGTGAATCATTGTATTAAAACGTTACTTTTAAATTTTATTCCGTTTAAAATGCTCTTTTTTAGTGATATGAGAATATGTGCCTTTTAATTAAATCCTTATCCTTACTTTAGATTCCCTGTGTATGGAGTAAGAAACGTGTTCAGCCTATGCCATTCTATATTTGTTTTGTTCCATGTGACTTTACCCATTGTGCTGTCCACTGTTACACTACATTTGTTAAAGTGATTTAAGTTTGCTTTACTTTTGAACCTTATCCTTTCTTTTCTTGGTGTTGTTACTTCATAAATATTTCCTCATTTGAATAGTGATATTTTACAGATTATTTCCTTTTTGAGACATATTTGCCATGTCCCTTGATGTTTTAAACATTTTTAATGGTAGTATTGAAGCATTTTTTTCCTTCTTGTTCTCTAGCATTGAGTAAGGTTATCTTAGAATGTGTATTTTTAACTTTATCCCTGACTAAAACTCAGTCCTAATCCTGTATTTATTTCTTGTTTCCTTTGATGTATTTCATTCTCTGAAAACACATACACATCTCTGTTTCATTCAGAGTCAAGAATTAATCTTGGGGAAAAGAAAACCATGTTTGCAGAAAAGTCAGGTTTTCTAGGGCTCGTTAGGCAACAAGGCAATCTTCCTAGAGTGGTTTCTGAGCACTGCAGAGAGTGCTTCTAACTCTGAAGAAAGTTTCTGACTCACAAGTAGAGATGTCCTGACTCCCTCCCTTTAACAGAATGAAACAGGTTATGGAGCAAAAGCATCTGTTCAGACTACTGTAAATGTCCCTTGTCCAGTTCTTTAGCTTTTTGATACCCTCCTTAAATGATAATAGTATTTATGAAAATACTTTGTGCATCCCAACAGACATTTTCCATCTTACAGTTGTTAGTAAAGGAAAATAAGTATTTTGGGGAACAGGAAGACTGGGACATAAATTTGACAATCTCTGATATGAAGAGAGGGATTTCCCAGGTGGCGCTAGTGGTAAAGAGCCCACCTGCCTGTGCAGGAGACTTAAGAGATGTGGGTTTGATCCCTGGGTCGGGAAGATGCCCTAGAGGAGGGCACGGCAACCAGTATTCATGTCTGGAGAATCCCATGGACAGAGGAGTCTGCTGGGCTACAGTCCATAGGGTCACAAAGACTTGGACACAATTGAAGTGATTTAGCACATGCATTCACTGATAAGATGAGAAGTAGCATAGTGTATTGTTTCATTATTACTTTTGCCTGGACAATCTGAGTTTTAATTAAGTTCTTTCCTCTCTAAGTACTCTACCATTTTTCTACTGTTGTTTTGACTTTTCCGGGCTTCCCTTGTAGCTCAGTCAGTAAAGAATCTCCCTGCAGTGCAGGAGACCCAGGTTCAATCCCTGGGTTGGGAAGATCCCCTGGAGAAGGAAATGGCAACACACTCCAGTATCCTTGCCTGGAAAATCTCATGGACAGAGGAGCCTGGTGGGCTGTAGTCCATGGGGTCACAAAGAGTTGGGCACGACTGAGCGACTAACACTAACGCTTATTGACCTTTCCACTACTGCATTTCCAATGCACCTCCTTAATCATTAGAGAAAGCTTAGAGGGATACAGAAAGTTGTAGTACCATTGTTAAAATCTTAAGGTTTCATGGGCACCATCTTCATGGGACTTATTATCCAGTATTTCAAATAAATTCTCCTCTCCCTTGTAATTCCAAACTATTAATCTTTTCTCTAAGGGAGTCTGTTGTGTCACTAATTAAAATTTGGAGGTGATTTTATTAAAACAGGATTAATTTTCAAAAACATTATATTAAAGATAAAATAGAGGCTAAATCTTTTTAAGGACAACAATTTGAAGGCAGTTAATGACCAGAGTGACCTTCATTCATTTGCGATGGCTTTGGTGACTTACAGGTAGTTCCGTTTTCCCCTGTCAATCCAGTTTAAGGGCCTAAGAATGGATGGGCCCTGGAGGCCGAAGGAGCCCCCTTCCCACTGAAGGTATTTCTTTCTCTGAGGTGGTTAATCCAGGATCTATTAGCACATGAAAGTTCCAAGCCCTTGCAATTTTCAGAGTATCTGTATGTGTACTCATTTATATAGCCTCTAACCGAAAGTTCATAGTTTTGGAAGGAATATGTGTTTATGTGTAAGCTTGTGCCTAAAACAGGTCTGGAGGGAAGACCATTAGTTACCTTGTGTCTTTTGAAAAAAAACTGTCTTCTGGAATTAAAACATAAAAAAACATTTTTTTTCATTGTTGCCTTTTTTTCTCATGAAGGAGACCAATATTGCATAACCCATATTTTATCAATATTTATTATATTCTAAAAACCATTTAATAATAATGGTTTATATATCCTATTTAAGGTCAAGATTATAAAGACCTTTTATTTGTTACAATTAATTTGGGAGGATATTGAAGTTTTCAAAAATTAAATGTTAAAAAGTAACCTTTTATAAGTATGTGGCCAAAAATGTTCTATTGATCTTAAACTTTGGGAAGAAATTTTATTAGTTTGAAGTGTCTTCAGATGTAATTCTTCTTGGCTTATTTAGATATTTTGGGCTATTTTTAAGACTACAAATAAATACTTGGATTTTAATTTGATAATTAGGAAGACACAGAGACTTTATAAAACTTTGCTATATTTGAATTTGTTTTTTGGCTATATGTTGTAAGAATTCTTCCAGAGAAATATTTGTTGGAAAATATTATTCTGGTCAGTATTTGTATAGGTTTATATTTAATTATATTAAATGTAAAATCAGAAAAACATGTAGTATTTGTTGTAACTTTCTGGGGAAAAAGAAATTTGACAACATTGAAAGAATGAATTATTTGCAGAACATTAAAGTTGCAGAGTCATGGAACCTCAGGGTCTTAGAAATTGTTTCCCTGGAAGGGACCTCTTCTCCTATATTTCTTAGTAGACTTTTATCCAGTGATAGGATTGAAGTGGACATCATCTGGGCACTAGTGGTAAAGAACCTGCCTGCCAATGCAGGGGACATAAGAGATGTAGGTTTGAATCCTGGGTTGGGAAGATTCCCTTGGAGGAAGGCATGGTAACCCACTCCAGTATTCTTGTCTGGAGCATCCCATGGACAGAGGAGCCTGATGGGCTATAGTCTACAGGATTGCAAAGAGTCAAACAGGATTGAAATGACTTACCACTCACATATATGCTTCCAGGGACAGGACTGAAGTGAAAATCACAGTAGTTTCTAGGCACTTGTCTTCAATATTGAAATCACCTAAGAGCTTCAGAAAAGACTGATTCCTGGGTCTCATCTCCAGAGATTGTGATTTCATTCTTCTGGAGTGCGATCTGGGCTTTGAAATTTTTGAAAGATCTTCAGGTGATTCTAATGTGCAGACTAATTTGGGAACTGCTGGTAAATTATGTGGAAATCAACATTAGAGAATCTACACTGGGGAGGAAAGCTGACTGATGTTATGAAGGTTCTATAAGCATTTAAATGTCACTTCAGTTACCTGCTTCCCTGGTGGTTCAGCTGGTAAAGAATCTGCCTGCAATGTGGGAGATCTGGGTTTGATCCCTGGGTTGGGAAGATCCCCTGGAGAAGGGAACAGCTACTCACTCCAGTATTCTGGCCTGGAGAATTCCACGGACTGTATAGTCCATGGGTCTCAATGAGTCGGACTTGATAGAGCAACTTTCACTTTCAGCTACCTGCATGCACACACCCGTGTTTTTAACATGGAAACATTTCCACCTAAATTCAAGAACAGTGACAAAGAATCTCTGATTATGGGGTAGTGGAAAGTTCTGGGTTCTGGGTGTTAGGACTTTGGCTCTGTCATTCTCCAACTATATGATTTTTTCCCCTCTCCTAGAGTCTTGAGGAAAAACTCTGAAGTTTAGACTGTGAGATTTTACTAATTTTACTAAAATTTCCCAACTTTTCCACTTGAAATCATTTCAGGTTTCCAAAAAACTTGCAAAAATAGTATATGCCCTTCACCTAACTTCCTCAATATGTTAACACCTTAAACAGAGTTCGTAAAATCAGGAAGTCAACATTAATATAATTTTATTAACTAACCTTTAAATTTTGCCAATTATCCCACTAATACACTTTTGCTAGGCTAAAGAGCCAATTCAGGATCATACATTGCAGTTAGTTGTATATATGGATGTGTTTGTTAACTTTGGAAAAAAAAAAAAAAAAAAGCCTATCCAAAAAAGTTGCAACAATAGGTCAGCTAATTCTAGAATGCCCTTCCCCTAGATATATCAGTTGTTAGCAGCTTGCCACATTTGCTGTCAAGCTCTCTCTTTCTCTACAATTCTGATTTTTTACTGAAGCATTTCAGAAGTTTCAGACACTGTGATCCTTTACCCTAAATCTGTGAGTTAGCATCTCCTAAGAACAAGGATATTCTTTTATAACCATCTTTTAAAAGTGGTCAAATTATCATCTTATTCAAATTCAGGAAATTTCCTGTGGACAAAGAATGTAGTCTGCCACTTCTGTAAATAAAGAATGTTGCATTACCACCATCATCAGCCCCCATAGCTGCCCTCTGTGCAGCTGTGCATCCCGCGAGGAACTCAGGAAGGAGATGAACAGGATACCAGCCTTAGCGAGGTGAGGTGCTTATCAAAGACTTGATTTCAATGAGCCCAGATTCTTGAATCTTTCCATACATAGAAAAGCACTAAATTCATTACTTGAGATGTATGGTTTTCTTTAGTTAATGGGAATCTTTTGCTATTCCAAGAGGCTCTCTCCTGGGCTTTAGTCCTCAGCAAGACCACTGAATAAAACACAATTCTCAATTTTTTGATTATGTATTTTTTTCAGTTGACATTACAAAGTATTGATCTAACATCTGGTCCATATTCAGATTTCACCAATTGTCTCAATACTGTCCTTTATAGTCAATTTTTTTTTTTTTTTGTAATCTAGGATTTAATCCAGACTCAAGCTTTGCATTTACTTCTCACATCTCTTTCATTTCCCTTAATCTAAAATAGCTCTTCAACCTTTCTTTGTCTTTCATGATGTTGACACTTTTGAAAAGTACAGGCCAGTTATTTTATAGAATGGCCCTCAACTTGCATTTGTCTAGACCATTATTTCTCAGAGTATGTTCTGTGACTGATGCTGTCTATACACCAGTGTCACTCAACAATGAGGGGTAAACATAGAAACTGAAATTAGTTGTGCCTTTGAAAATAATTTTCATTTGTTTTATAGTAAAAATTGGAGGCTTAATTTTTATGTCTTTGGATTTCATTTTTCTAAGAATTCATTTTTATTGTATTTTACAAAATATCAGTCCTCAATAGGTTGGATATTCTCATTCTTTTTTTTTTTTTTTTTAACTTTTTCTTTTATGTTGGAGTATAGCCAATTAACAATGTTGTGATAGTTTCATGTGTCATCAAAGGGACTCAGTTATACATATACATGTATCTGTTCTCCCACATACTCTCTTCCCATTCAGCCCATCACATAACACTGAGCAGAGTTCCTTGTGCTATAATGTAGGTCCTTGTTGGTTATCCATTTTAAATATAGCACTGTGTACTTCTTGATCCCAAATTCCCTAACTATCCCTTCTTCCCCCCGTCCTTCACCCCTGCAACCATTAAGTTCATTCTCTAAGTCTGTGTGTCTGTTTCTGTTTTGTAAATAAGTTCATCTGTATCATTTTTTTTTAAGATTCTGCATGTAAGCGATGTTATACAATATTTTAGGTTGAATTTTTTTTTTTTTTTACAAAGGTCCTTTGTTTCAGTTATTTTGACAAGCAGTGTCTAGAATAGCCTTTTGAGGCTAAGGACTGTGCTTTAGTCACCTGAATCCATTACATTCAGACCATACCTGTCAGAGTTCAGTGAATGGTTGCCTGTGGGGTGACTTAAAATGACCATTCCTTTATTGGAGAAGTTTTTCTTATGCTGAATTCAAATCTGTCTCTCCATAAATTCTACATAGGGACTTTACTTCTGCCTGGAAAAACATCATATAACACGTCTATGCATATCCTTAGGTGTTAGCTTTTCGAAGATTTTAAAAAACCGAGACACGTCTTAAAGCCTCAGTCTACTTTAAGCAAGAGTAACTCCATTTCTTTTACCATTTGTAGTGATTAGGATTAAATTCTGCTGAAAATAAGAACACCTCAAATAAGAATGACTTACTGACTTTGTTTCTTATGTTCCACAAGTTCTGGGGTGTCATCCTAGGTCTGGTAGGGAAGTTTCACAAATCATGAGGGACCCAGCACCCCTCTGTTTTGCTGTTGCATTGTCCCCAGTGCGTGACTTCTACGCTGTGGTCTGAGATATCTGCTTGTGCTCTAGCTATTACATCTGCATTCCTTCCAGCAGACAGATGAAAGGGTAAAAAGCATATCCCTCCCTTTAAGGACATTTCTCAAAAATAACACAAAACACTTCCATTTATTGCACTCATCTCACACGCTAGTAAAATAATACTCAGAATTCTCCAAGCCAGGCTTCAGCAATATGTGAACCGTGAACTTTCAGATGTTCAAGCTGGTTTTAGAAAAGGCAGAGGAACCAGAGATCAAATTGCCATCATCTGCTGGATCATCGAAAAAGCAAGAGAGTTCCAGAAAAACATCTATTTCTGCTTTATTGACTATGCCAGAGCCTTTGGCTATGTGGATCACAATCAACTGTGGAAAATTCTGAAAGAGATGGGAATACCAGACCACCTAACCTGCCTCTTGAGAAATCTGTATGCAGGCCAGGAAGCAACAGTTAGAACTGGACATGGAACAACAGACTGGTTCCAAACAGGAAAAGGAGTACATCAAGGCTGTATATTGTCACCATGCTTATTTAACTTATATGCAGAGTACATCATGAGAAATGCTGGGCTGGATGAAGCACAAGCTGAAAGCAAGATTGCCGGGAGAAATATCAATAACCTCAGATATGCAGATGACACCACCCTTATGGCAGAAAGTAAAGAAGAACTAAAGAGCCTCTTGATGAAAGTGAAAGAGGAGAGTAAAAAAGTTGGCTTAAAACTCAACATTCAGAAAACTAAGATGATGGCATGCAGTCCCATCACTTCATGGCAAATAGATGGGGGAAACAATGGAAACAGTAAGAGACTTTATATTTTGCTGCTCCAAAATCACTGCAGTTGGTGACTGCAGCCATGAAATTAAAAGACGCTTGCTCCTTGGAAGAAAAGCTATGACCACGTAGACAGCATATTGAAAAGCAGAGACATTACTTTGCCGAAAAAGGTCCATCTGGTCAAAGCTATGGTTTTTCCAGTAGTCATATACGGTTGTGAGAGCTGGACTATAAAGAAAGCTGAGTGCCGAAGAACTGATGCTTTTGAACTGTGGTATTAGACAAGACTCTTGAGAGTCCCTTGAACTGCAATGAGACCAAACAAGTCAATCCTAAAGGAAATCAGTCCTGGATATTCACTGGAAGGACTGATACTGAAGGTGAAACTCCAATACTTTGGCCACCTGATGTGAAGAACTGACTTATTGGAAAAGACCCTGATGCTGGGAAAGACTGAAGGCAGGAGGAGGAGGGGATGACAGAGGATAAAATAGTTGGATGGCATCACCGACTCAATGGGCATGAGTTTGAGGAAGCTCCAGGAGTTGGTGATGGACAGGGAAGCCTGGCATGCTGCAGTCCATGGGGTCGCAAAGAGTCGGACATGACTGAGCGACTGAACTGAACTGAACTGAACTTCCACTTATATTTCTTGGGTCAGAACTTTGTCATATGGCCACAGTGTACTCCAAGAGAAGCTTGGAAATGTAGTCTTTTATTTTGGTGATCCTGGTCGGTACTCAGGGAAAAAATTGGTGACTTTTTTAATGAAGGAGAAAATAGTTGACTGACAAATAGCAGTCTCTGTTATTTTGTCCTCGTATGCATGTCTTTTCTTCAGTGTTTTTATTTCTTGTTGGATGTTTTCTTGAATTTAAATATGGTTCCAAGTTGTATGTGACTTCCAAAAACACATTGGAGAGGATGTGTCTTATATAAATGGCCTCAATATTAACCAGCATTTGAGGACCATGTCTCAACATGAGATGTCTAAGAATGTAAGCTCATTTCTTTTATTTATTCATGATAAAACTAATTTATTTATGATAAGACAATAACTTTATTACTAGTAAAAGCTAGGTATTGTAAGAAACTGAGATTTCTTACAATAAACTGCAGAATTATATACAGCCTTATACATCCCATTACAAGCTGTGCTGGACTACCACATAAGAGACAAATCTTTGCAAAAATGGTCCTGCTTGGAGCAGCAAGTTCTCCCAGTGGAAACCTGGTTTCAGAGAGAGAAAGTGGGAGAAAATGGGGCCAGGCTATGTGAGTCAGTCATCAGAAAACCCTTCAGGAAGGCTGAGTGAGGCAAATCCTAGCTGTCAAGAGGAGTTGAGGATGCGCAGCCTCTGCTCTGTCAAAGGGCTCTGAACAAAGTCATTCTCCCCTTTCTTTTCATAATCAGTGGATCCATGCATAGTATAATATACCTTATTCTTTTATTTTTATTGGAATATAATTTTTTTTACGATGTTAAACTCATTTGTTTTAGAAACATTTGTGAAGCGTCTGCTGTGTGCTTTGGGGTTGAATGAAAGACTAGCAAACATATTAGAAGATATGTTTTCTTGTGTGTTTGCAGGAATTCAAAATATGTGAAATTGGAAAAGATGATAACATAAGTAGACTTATTTAATGTAAATTTGATTAATCTTTAAATGCTAATAAAAATGGTGAAAGCTGCCAATTTTATTCTGCTTACTTTCTGAGGCAATTTCTCCAATTTTCTACAGGGTGATATGAGTATGTCACAACTGTGTCCATTATTTTGGGCAGGTGTAGGGATTTATCATACATTTCCATAGAGGATGTTATTTAATGATGTCAGTAATACCAGAATCAAGATTGTTGGGAGAAATAGCAGCCTCAGATATGCCACTCTAATGGCAAGAAGTAAAGAGGAACTTAAGAGCCTCTTGATGAGGGTGAAAGAGGAGAGTGAAAAAGCTGACTTAAAACTCAACATTGCAGGCGGCGGTCCTAAGATGGCGGAGGAATAGGAAGGGGAGACCACTTTCTCTCCCACAAATTCATTGAAAGTTCATTTGAACGATGTGCAAATACCACAAAAAACTTCTGGACGCTGGCGGAGGACACCAGGCACCCAGAAAGGCAGCCCATTGTCTTCAAAAGGAGGTAGGACAAAATATAAAAGATAAAAACAGAGATAAAAGAGTTAGGGATGGAGACCCTCCCAGGGAGGGCGTCATAAAAGAGGAGAAGTTTCCAAACACGAGGACACCCTCTCACAGGCGGGTCTGTGGGGAGTTTTGGAAGCTCAGAGGGCATCAGAACCAGGAGGAAAAAATAAATAAAACCCACAGATTACACGCCTAACTGCAACTCCCAGCAGAGAAGTAGCACAGACACTCGTGTGCGCCACCAGCAAGAGGGGCTGAATAGGGAGGCTCAGGCTGCATTGCTTAGGGTAAGGAGCAGGCCTGAATGCGAGGGCAATATGAGGGAGCTAACATGAGCTAGCAATCCAAACCATGGGATAGCCAGAGAGGAAAAAAAAAGAGGAAAGAGAGAGAGTGAGAACTTTCCCGTGAAAAGCTCTAACATAAGGTACTGCCAGGCCCGCTCACAGAACAAAGGACTGAGCAAATACCAGAGGAGAGCTAGCCGGCTGCTGACTGGCCCATTCCCCACCGGAGGCAGAGAGGCAGGTGGGCAACAGCCAGAGCCTGAAGGCAAGGGGTGAACTCGGCCCCAGAGATGGCATCCCCTAGGGAGAAGGCAATGGCACCCCACTCCAGTACTCTTGCCTGGAAAATCCCATGGACGGAGGAGCCTGATAGGCTGCAGTCCATGGGGTTGCTGAGGGTCGGACACCAACCCACTCCAGTGTTCTTGCCTGGAGAATCCCAGGGACTGGGGAGCCTGGTGGGCTGCCGTCTATGCGGTCGCACAGAGTCGGACACAACTGAAGTGACTCAGCAGCAACAGCAAGTTTATCATGCCACCCTAAATGGATCTTCCTTAGAGCAGCGCCCGGGGCAATCGGATCCTGCCCGGTTTACAAAGCGATCCTAAAGACAGCTCGCCCGTCCGCCCACCTGTCCGTCGGTCCCCGCGTCCGTCCCTCCGCTCATGCACACATCCCTCCATCCCCCCGCCCCTCTGCACGCCTGCCCCTCCGCGCGTGCGCGCATCCCCTCCGCCGCCGCGCGTCCGCCCCGCCGCGCGTCCCTCCGCCCCGCCGCCCGTCAACCCGTCCGCCTGCCCGCCCCGCCGCCCGTCAACCCGTCCGCCTGTCCGCCCCGCCCTGGGAGGTGGGGATTGCCTGTTACCCGATCCGCGGCTCCCAGCGGAGCCCATTTCCCCGCGCAGCCGGCAGAGGTGCGACTGAGCAGGCGCTCGGCGAAACTTTTCCTTCTTCGTGAAGGGAGTGACCAAGACGACATCGCAGAGTTCTGCAGAAGGGGCCCAGAGACCTAAGGAGGTGAACGTGCGCCCTTAGTTAAATACGCCTGTAGTTCGGTCTGGACGCGAGAGAATACACTTTCCACCCACTTCTTAGGCACCAAAGAGGAAGTTCGGGGCCGCCGGTAAAGCTAGGCTACTGCAATGTCGAAGAGGGCTGCTGGACGCGTGCGGTGGGGCTCCGTGTGGCTGCTCTGCGTTCTGATGTCGGTGCTGGTGCTGGAGCGCTTCCAGCTCATCGCAGGTAGGATGCGGGAGAGAAGGAGGGAGGGAGGAGGGGTAGCGGTCGCTAGGCGGTGAGATCGGAGTCGGCTGGGTTCAGTTCAGTTCAGTTCAGTCGCTCGGTCGTGTCCGACTCTTTGCGATCCTATGAATCGCAGCACGCCAGGCCTCCCTGTCCATCACCAACTCCCGGAGTTCACTCAAACTCATGTCCATCGAATCGGTGATGCCATCCAGCCATCTCATCCTCTGTCGTCCCCTTCTCCTCCTGCCCTCAATCTTTCCCAGCATCAGGGTCTTTTCCAGTGAGTCAGCTCTTCGCATCAGGTCGCCAACGTATTGGAGTTTCACCTTTAGCACCAGTCCTTCCAATGAACACCCCGGGACTGATCTCCCTTAGCATGGACTGGTTGGATCTCCTTGTAGTCCAAGGGACTCTCAAGAGTCTTCTCCAACACCACAGTTCAAAAGCATCAATTCTTCGGCGTTCAGCTTTCTTTATAGTCCAACTCTCACATCCATACATGACCACTGGAAAAACCATAGCCTTGACTAGACGGACCTTTGTTGGCAAAGTAGTATCTCTGCTTTTCAATATAGGGGCACGAATAACCCCGAGGTAGCTTTCGGAAAATGCTGCTTGATTTGTTGAACAATTACATACTGAATCTCTGCTTTGTGCAGAGTCCCCTCGTGCAGGAGCCCGAGAACAAGGGTTTCCTCAAGTTTGTGCTCTGGTGTTCTGTAAACTTCTTTCTCCCTTGCATCATACTAGTTGCTGGAACTGAGGGAAAAAATAAAAAATGTAAAATGAGATTACTCTGGGACTTTCCTGGTTGTCCAGTGGTTGAGACTCCACTTGCACTGCAGGAGGCAGGGGTTCAATTTCCGTTGGGAGGGAACTAAGATCCGGCATGCCACCCCTGGTGGCCAAAAACAAAAAACACTCAACAGAAACCTCAACAGGGGAGAAGGAATTGGGCCATGGATCATTCTAGCCGAGAGTCCCTTAAATTCCCTTTAAAAAGAAAAGGAAATAGACTCCACCTGCATATCTTGACTTCACTAAAGTCTTTACTGAGAGTGCATGGGTGTAACTGAAAGTGGGCTCCACCTGTTGGTCCCTCAAAAGCCAGTGAAGAGGCCAGGTTGGTGGAAAGGAAACTGCTTTATTTTGGATATTGGTGGATTGGCTGGGTGGATGGGGTGGGGGTGGGGTTGTTTGGGGGAAGGAAAAAACAAAGTTCGAGGATTTTATGTGGGTTAATGAGGGGCCATGAACTAAGGGGTTTTGTATCTGAGGATGCCCCCCTGGACCTGCCGCCCCCCTGGACCTACCCCCCCAAAAAAAAGGGGAAGATATTTCCAATCACATGATTGTGTTTTAGAGTACCAGGACTATGTTTCTTTCAAGGGTCTTCCATAACCTTCTCTTGTTGCCACAGGTTTACTGCAAGTGGAGATGGCAGGGAGGACTCAGATGGTTTTCTTGAATGAAAATGTGACTATCTTTTGCAAGATCACTGGTTCAGCACAGCTGGACATCAAGAGTATGGGTATCACCTGGTTTCAGAAGACTCAAAAGTCTGAAGCCTACACCAAACTGTTTGAGTATTTCGGGAACCACAGGGAGGCATCCCAACGTGGAGCCTGTGTGTCTCTACGGAGTCTGGAGATGGGCGATGCCTCACTGCAGCTGCCTGGTGTCCGGCTGGAGGACGCAGGGGAGTACCGCTGTGAGCTGGTGGTTACTCCTCAGAAGGCTCAGGGGACTGTCTGGCTGGAGGTTGCAGGTGAGTGCCTGAGGGCAGTGCCCTGTGAGTCTCATGGTGATGGGGCTTGCGGTGGAGATGTGGATGGGCTGAGTGGAGCAAAGGTTTAGAGCATGGGCCTAGGAGTCAAATAGACACAGGTTTGAGTCCAGGACTTCCATGGACTTCTTAACAACTTTCGGCAAGTTTTTAATCACGCTGAAACTCCGAACACATGTAATAGTATTTTTTCTGAGAGAATTGATTGCAGGGAAGTGGCTTGGAAAAATGCAGGTAAGATAGCTAGCAAGAAGTTGTTGTACAGCACAGGGAGCTCAGCTCGGTGTTCTGAGATGCCCTAGAAGGGTGGAATGGGGGTGTGGGATGAAGGGGCGCAAGAAGGAGGGAATATATGTATACATAGAGCTGATTCACACTGTTACACAGCAGAAATTAACACAACATTGTAAAGCAATTATACTCCAATTAAAAAAATTTTTTAAATGCAGGTAAAATGCTAAGAATAGAGCTTGGTCCATTTAAAGTAGCAGTAAAAGATATTCACAGTAATTAGATAATTTCCCTGGTATGGCTATAGTTAGCCTTCACTGAAGAGATACCTCTGAAAGGTAGCTGGGGTAGGAGAGAGATTGCACTCTGGTTCCGTGGGTCTGAATCCTATTCTGTCTGACTTTGCTGCTTCCAAACTGAGTGACTGGTCAGCCATTTACTATCTTTGCCTGTGAATTTTCCCACTCAAAATGAGGTGACAAATCTTACCTGCCTCACAGTGTTCCAAGGATTACATAAGATCAAGTATGAAAATGCTCGGCCAGTGCTGTTTTAAGGCAGGTGCTCAGTCAAGACTTAACAACAGCAACATTCTTCCCTAAACACCGTTTTGAACTCCTCTTTCTGCTATTATAAATAGGTTGGATTCTCTGTGGATGGGCTGGGGGCTGCCAGAACAAAACACTACTGACTGGGTGGCTTATACAACAGAAATTAATTTTTGCACAATTCTGGAGTCTAGAAGTCTGAGATCAAGGTGACAGCAGGGTTGATTTCTTCTGAGGCCTCTTTCTTTGGCTTGTAGCTGGTTGTCTTTTTCCTGTGCTTGTGTATCCTAATCTTCTATAAAGACATGAGTCAGATTAGGGGTCACCCTAATGATCTCTTTTAACTTACCGACAACCTCAATAAAAACCCTATCTCTAAGCTTTTGCTTGTCTGTAAAGCTTTTGATTTCTCCTTCATATTGAATGAGATCCTTGCTGGGTACAGTAATCTGGGTTGTAGGTTTTGCTCTTTCATCACTTTAAGGATGTCCTGCCATTCCCTTCTAGCCTGAAGAGTTTCTATTGAAAGATCAGCTGTTATCCTTATGGGAATCCCCTTGTGTGTTATTTGTTGCTTTTCCCCTGCTGCTTTTAATATTTGCTCTTTGCTTTTGATCTTCGTTAATTTGATTAATATGTGTCTTGGGGTGTTTCACCTTGGCTTTATCCTGTTTGGGATGCTCTGGGTTTCTTGGACTTGGCTATTTCCTTCCCCAGTTTAGGGAAGCTTTCAACTATTACCTCCTCAAGTATTTTCTCTTGGCCTTTTCTTTTTGTCTTCTTCTGGGACTCCTATGATTTGAATGTTGGGGCATTTAACATTGTCGCAGAGGTCTCTCAGGTTGTCCTCATTTCTTTTAATTCTTTTTTCCTCTCTGCTTAATTTATTTCCACCTTTCTATCTTCCACCTCACTTATCCTATCTTCTGCCTCAGTTATTCTACTGTTGGTTTCCTCCAGAGTGCTTTTGATCTCAGTTGTTGCGTTGTTCATTATTGATTGACTCTTTTTTATTTCTTCTAGGTCCTTGTTAAACTTTTCTTGCATATTCTCAATCCATGTCTCCAGGCTATTTATCTGTAACTCCATTTTTGTTTTTGAGATTTTGGATCATCTTTACTATCATTATTCTGAATTCTTTTCAGGTAGATCCCCTATCTCCTCCTCTTCTCTTTGGTTTGGTGGGCATTTATCATGTTCCTTTACCTGCTGAATATTTCTCTGCTTTTTCATCTTGTTTAGATTGCTGTGTTTGTGGTGGCCTTTCTGTATGCTGAAAGTTTGTGGTGGCCTTTCTGTATGCTGAAAGTTTGTGGTGGCCTTTCTGTATGCTGAAAGTTTGTGGTGGCCTTTCTGTATGCTGAAAGTTTGTGGTTCCTTTTTATTGTGGAGGGTCCTCCCTGAGGGTGGGGCTGGACGAGTGGCTTGTCAAGGTTTCCTGGTTAGGGAAGCTTTCCTCGATGTTGTAGTGGGTGGAGCTGGATCTCTTCTCTCTGGAGTGCAATGACATGTCTAGTAGTGAGTTTTGAGGTGTCTATGGGTTTGGTGTGATTTTTGGCCGCCTGTTTTTTTGTGCTCAGGGTTATTTTCCTGCTTTGTTGGAGAATTTTCTTGGTATGTCTTGCTCTGAAACTTGTTGACTCTAGGGTGGAGCTTGGTTTCAGTGTAGGTATGGAGGCTTTTGGATGAGCTCTTGTCGATTAACGTTCCCTGGAGTCAGGAGTTTTCTGGTGTTCTCAAGTTTTGGATTTAAGCCTCCTGCCTCTGGCTTTCAGTCTTATTCTTACAGTAGCCTCAAGACTTCTCCATCCATACAGCACCGATGATAAACATCTAGGTTAATGTGAGAAGATTCTCCACCATGGGGGGACACCGAGAGAGGTTCACAGAGTTACATGAAGGAGAGAAGAGGGAGGAGGGAGATAGAGGTGACCAGGAGGAGAAGAGGGGGTATCAAAAGGGGAGAGAGCAATCTAGACAGTAATCAATTCCCTATTTGCTCTCTACAGTCTGGAACACTCAGAGAGGTTCATGGAGTTACACAGAGAAGAGAAGAGGGAGGAAGGAGACAGAGGTGACCAGGAGGAGAGGAGAGGGAGTCAAAAGGAGAGAGACCAGTCTAGTCTGTGATCAGTTCCCTAAGTGTTCTCCACAGCCAGAAACACCCAAAGAGATTCACAGCATTAAGTAGAGAAGAGAAGGGGGAAGGGAGGAGATAGAGGTGACCTGGGGAGGAAATGGAGAGTCAAAAGGGGAGAGAGCAATCAAGCTAGTAATCACACGTCTAAGTAAAAATGGGAACTGAAGATTAGATTCTTAAAGGTACAAAATTGATAACAAATACCAAAAAGCAAATATTAAAAATCTAGAGGTTAGACTCTCAAAAATACAATATTAAAAATATAAAACAAAATCACAAAAATTATAAAATATATATATATGAAATTTGCTTTAAAATAGGGTCTTTTTTTGCAAGGTAATAATAGATTATAAAAATGAAAATTAAAGGAGTAATAAAGAACTTATAAAAAATTAAAAAATGATAATAGTAAAATATATCTAGGAATTTCTCTGGAGCTCTTGAGGGCAGTGTGGGGTCAGTTCAGTTTCAGATAGTTCCTTGTTCCAGCTTATACTTCTTCTCAAGGTTTATAGGCCTCTTCCAATGCTTAGTCAATGCTCACTACAAGGTTTTAATCTGTTACACCTGTCACTTCCAAAGCGGTTCCCTCTTCTTTGTTTATTTTGGCTTCTTCTGTTTGCAAGTCTCTTCAGTGTCTAATTTCTGCCCTGACACAGAGGGGCGAAGGTGGTCATTTATTTAGGCTCACTTGTTCAGTTGTGGTGTGGGGAGGGAGGAACACTGAAAACAAATGTCACTGGTGTGTGTGGGGAGTGCTCGCAGTGTATGGACCACACTGGGTTTGCCCCAGCTCATGGCGCATGTGCTTATATGACCCAGCAGTCCCACTGCTGGGCATACACACTGAGGAAACCAGAACTGAAAGAGACACATGTGCCCCAATGTTCATCGCAGCACTGTTTACAATAGCTAGGACATGGAAGCAACCTAGATGCCCATTGGCAGATGAATGGATAAGAATGCTGTGATACTTATACACAATGGAATATTACTCAGCTATTAAAAAGAATGCATTTCAGTCCGTTCTAATGAGGTGGATGAAACGAGCCTATTATACAGAGTGAAGTAAGTCAGAAAGAAAAACACCAATACAGTATATTAAGGCATATATATGGAATTTAGAAAGATGGTAGCAATGACTCTATATGCAAGACACCAAAAGAGACACAGATGTAAAGAGCAGACTTTTGGACTCTGTGGGAGAAGGCGAGGGTGGGGTGATTTGAGAGAATAGCATTGAAACATGTATATCACCACATGTGAAATAGATCGCCAGTCCAGGTTTGATGCTTGAGACAAGGTGCTCAAGGGCCGGTGCACTGGGATGACCCTGAGGGATGGGATAGGGAGGGAGGTTGGAGGGGGGTTTAGGATGGGAAACACATGTACACCCATGGCTGATTCATGTCATTGTATGGCAAAAACCACTACAAGATTGTAAAGTAGCCTCCAATTAATTAAAAAAAAAACCTCTATCTCTAAATATAGTCACAGTCTGAGGGAATAGGTTTAGGACTTCAACATATGAATTTGGGAGGGGGTACAATTCAGTATAACTGGGGGGCAGTATCTGTGAGCCCTCCACAATTTCACTGAAGACTTGGAATGTTTTGTACATATCAATTTTGGAGGTAGGGATGTATATTAGAATTCCTCTGCAACTGATAGCCTAAAATAAAAGGCTTTTTTTGTCTTTCAAAAATTAAATAAATAAATAGACTTTATTTTTTTAGAAGAGGTTTAGATTTATGGAGAAATTGCAAAGATAGTACAGAGTTCCCATATTACTCTTGCCTCCACACCCCACTTGCCCTATTAACATCTTGTGTTTATGCTCTATTTTTATAATTAATGAACCAATATTGATACATTATTATTTATTAAAGTCCATAGTTTATTTGCTTGTAGCTCAGTCGCTAAAGAATCTACCTGCAGTGTGGGAGACCTGGGTTGGATCCCTGGGTCGGGAAGATCCGCTGGAAAAGGAAGTGGCAACCCACTCCAGTATCCTTGCCTGGAAAATCTCATGGGCACAGGAGCTTGGTGGGCTGCAGTCCATGGGGTTGGAAAGAGTAGGGCACGACTGAGTGACTAACACTTACTTACATAGTTTATTGAGATTTCCTTAGTTTTTTCCTCCTGATAATTTTCTTTGCTCTGAAAGCCACTCTTTTTTCAAAAATAGTTTTATTTAATTATTTGTTTTTGGCTGTGCTTGGTCTTCATCACTCCACGGACTTTTCTCTAGTTGTGGCAAATAGGGGATACTTCTCATTGCAGTGGCCTCTCAGTGTGGAGCATGGGCTCTAGGGCACATGTGCTTAATCATTATTTAAAAGTCCCTATCTGATAATTCCAAAACCTGTGTCATACCAGAGTTTGGGTCTGATGCTTGCTTTGTCTTTTCATACTTTTTGGCATGCCTTGTAATTTTTTGTTGAAAACTAGATCTTACGTATCAGATAATAGGAACTGAGGTGAATAGGCTTTTGGTATGAGGATCTGGGTTTCTTTGGCTAGGAGTTGCACTCTGTTTAATGTTAATGCTGTGCCTGTCAGAGACTTCAGTTCCTTCTGGTGTCTTCCTCCCGCCCCTTGCCTTGTTTTCTTTGTTTCCTTATGAACTCCTTCTGAAATTGAGCCTGTGTTTAACAGCTCTCTCAGTTGTTATCATTCTGGGGCTCTGTTGATGTAGTGGTAAGGTGTCATGAGGGGAAGCTGTTTATAATTTTCTGATTAAATCTCAGTCTTTGAGTTGCCTGAGCCCCTAGACTGTCTCACCTTCACAAGTGTTTCTAGGTGAGACAGGAAGCTAGAGGGGGCTGGAGCTGGCTAAACATCACTGTCCCAGGTCAGATAAGACTTTGGCAAATTCTTCTCCCTTGAGAGCATCCTTTATTGTGGAGAATGCACTCAGTGTATGTGTGTGTGTGTGTGTATTTAATTTTATTTAATTACTTAGTTCTGACTGCTCTGGGTCTTTGTTGCTGTGTACCAGCTTTCCCTAGTTGCAGCAAGTAGGCGCTACTCCCAGGCTGTGGTGTGTGGGCTGCTTATTACGGTGGCTTCTCTTGCTGCAGAGCACAAGCTCTAGGGCGCACAGGTTTCAGTAGTTGTGGAACTTGGGCTTAGTTGCTCTGCAGCATGTGGAATCTTCCCAGACCAGGGATCAAGCCCATGTCCCCTACATTGGCAGGTGGATTCTTAAACCCTAGACCACCAGGGAGTCCTGGGTATATTTTGAAATAGTTACTTTTCTTCTCTTCCCTGCTCAAAACAGGAGGGGATTTTTCTTGGATCTTCACAGTGAGAGCCTGGTGCGATTCTTGGAGGTACAACTCATGAAAGTATGTGGCCCCCTCTAAGGCTGGGCCTCTAGGAGATTTTTACTCTCAACCTAGTCCACACGTATCCTTTAGCAATTTGTCAGAGTTAGTGCTTATGTATGTCATTGCTGTAGTACGTTCTGCTTAAGGTTTTATGATCTTGGCTGTGATTCTCTCAATCTGCCTGTGTGTGTCTCTGGTTTACAGGGTGGTGGTTTGCCCTGTCACCTCAATTCTCCGATGAATCTAAAGAAAGCTATGGATTTTCAGTTTGTTCAGCTCAGCTTTCTTTCCTGTTCCAAGGATAGAAATGATGACTTTCAAGATCTTTACATGTGAGAGGGGAAGCCAGAGGTCAGTAGTGCTTTTAAGAAGGCGGCTTATTTTCCTTTCACAAAAATGTAGCCAACCCAGGGCAGATATGGCAGTGCTCTGATCATCTGGGACCCAGGATCCTTTTATCTTGTCACTTTGCTGTCCTCAACTTGCATTTCCACCTTGTGTTTAGAAACAGCTTCTCTGTCCCCAGCCATGACATACTATTCCAGCCATTCTGTAGAAAGAAGGAAGGGGAGGGGGAGAGATACTGTTCTTTTCTTTAAGATACCCTTGTTATTTCAGGATACTTCTTAGAAGTTGCTCTCACCACTTCTGATTACAATCAAACTTTCAGACCCTTAGTTCATATGACTATACCCAGCTGCAGAGGAGGGTGGGAGAAGCAGCTTTAACTTGGAGGTGTCATGGAAGAATGGAGACTGGCAGCAATTAGCAGTCTCTGCCCACATCAGTGTTTATTCCAAGGGATTCCTCAGATTCCCAAAGGTATCTATGACACAGAGGGGCTTAAGAAACTCTGCTTTATAAAACTGCCTGAGATTCAGGGTCACAGCATATCAGTACCCCGCTGGCACTGGGGCCAGCGTACCCAGAACACTTAGTCTAAGCAGAATATCATTCAGTTTACTTCGCTTTCCTGAAGGCTTGCCATGGGTCTGACATTGAGCTGATGATAAGCAAATCTGTACCTACCCTCAAAGAATGATTTCTCTCCCCTGGCAGCTCGGCCAGTCAGCAACTTGTCTGAACAAGTCATGGTTAAAGATAGCGGGGACAAACATATTTTATGTACATCAAATGGGTTCTACCCAGAACATATTAACATCACGTGGAAAAAGTGGACCCAAAATGATCCCCACTTCCGGAAATTTTCTAAGAACATCACCACTGACCACATGGTCAAGAATGAGGATGGTACATTTAATATCACTAGCCACCTGAGGCTGAATCCATCTCTGGAAGACAATGGGACCATCTATCAGTGTGTGGTATGGCATGTATCCTTGCCCACAATCCAGAGTTTCAACTTCAGCTTGATTCTAAATCCAGGTAAGCATCCTCCTGGACATCTCCCTTACTCTTCCTCTTGAGGGGAGTATCATATAAACTTTGGTTATATGGGAAGGGGAGAAAGATTGGTCTGATTTAGCTCAGCCCCAGAGTTGGCAGTCCAGATTAGGTCCCTAAGCCAGGACAGATGGTCCACTAGGTGGACAGATGGTCTAATAGGTGGACAGATGGTCCACTAGGTGACCTGGCCTCTATGCTCATGGCTCTGGTCCTAGGTGGGGATGACCCTGTTGGTCCAAAGCATCTGCATAGAGCTGAGAGAGGTAATGAAGGCAGAGGCTGACTGGTGGCCCTGAGGGATGTGGTCTGGGTGTGCCAGGTGGGGCTTGAGATGATCCTGAAGGGAGAGAAAAATTGTTCTTGGAAGTAAAGACCAGGGATTGTGTGGGTAGTGTGTGCATAGATGTGTTTAGGGTATCTCAGAAACAGGGGAATATGAAATTGAAATGTGCTTTGTGTGTTTGGTATCAGGGATTTGTCTGGGCTGGGTGATATGTATATATATATCTTGGCCCATTGCTGTTGGTTAGTCGCTAAGTTGTATCCAACTCCTTGTGACCCCATGCACTGTAACTCGCCAGGCTCTTCTGTCCGTGGGATTTCCTAGGTAAGAATATGGAAGTAGATTGGCAGGCAGATTCTTTATTATCACCAGTCACCAGGTAAGCCCTGTTAGTCTATATAGACTGCTGTAACAAATTGCCACAGACTAGGTGGCTTATAAGAGCCTCCTCAGGTGGCACAGTGGTAAAGAATCCACCTGCCAATGAAGGAGATGCGGGTTCAGTCCCTGGGTTGGGGAGATCCCCTGGAGAAGGAAATGGCAACCCACTTCAGTATTTTTCCCTAGGAAATCCCATGGGCAAGAAGAGCCTGATAGGCTCCAGTGCATGGGATTGCAGAGTCAGCCATGACTGGAGTGCTCAGCATGACTGAGCACGCACACGCACGCATGCGGGCGGCTTATAAGCAACAGAACTTCATTTCTCACAGTTCTGCAGGCTGGAGTCCCAAGATTAGTGGCCAGCATGGTTGGGTGAGAGCCCTTTTGCAGGTTTCAGACTTCTCATCCTGTCCTCACAAGGTGGAAGGGGTGAGGGATCTCTCAGGGTCCTCCTTTATAGGGCACTGATCGCACTCCTGAGTGCCCCACCCTCATGACCTAAGCACCTCCCCAAAGCCCTGTCTCCTAACGCTGTCATACTGGGCATTAAGATTTCAGCATTCAGATTTTGAGGGGAGAGTGACATCCTGTCTCTAGCAGTATACAGGTGATACGGGATGGTACAGTGGTGTGGAAGCTTTAAACATGTGCACAGCATGTGCATACTGTATGTGGTGTTTGATATTGCTGTATTTCTGATAAGTGCTAAACAGGCTGTTTGACGTCTGGAGGTGTAAGTGATAGGATGGAGGAGGGCAAAGACATGTGGCAGAAGGTTGGTGGTACTGTCTCTGACAGAAGATGACATGCAACCACACAGAGCCTAGAAGCAGCCATGTGGTCTCTTTGGTCCCTGCCAGTAGGCTTCCTTGTAACATTTTCTTCCTTCTTTCTGCAGAATCTGAGAAGAAAACTGAATGGTTCTATATTGGAATGGGTGTATTAATCATTGGACTGATCATATTAATCATTGGACTGATCAAACTTTTATGTTTTTTTCTTAAGAAAAGGTAAGGGGCTCCAAAGCAAAGTTTAGCCTTGTGTTTTGGAGTAGGCTCTGGGAGTTCAGAATTCATGGCCAGTCCATGGTGTTGGAGAGCCCTCAGGACTGATGCTGGGGTGTTCTAATTTTTTTTTTGATGTATGGCTCTTTTTGATGTGTTGGGGATGAACTGTCTCATCTGGTCTCCATGTAGTGGCCTGGGACTCTGGGAAGATGCACTGTAAAGCCCCTCTGCCTCCTCCTGATGAACCAGCTCACTGTGAATCAAGCCTGATCTCGTTGTTCACACCAGGCCCTTGAATGATATATGAGCTGCAGTATTGCTGTTGCATATAGAGTCCTTGGCTCAGAGAGGGGATTTCCTTCCCCACCATTTCCGCATATTTTGTTAATAACTCAGTGGGATAACTTAGCACCCAAATTATACTGGTTTAACTAAGAATTTCCAACCCTAGTGAGGGTGTTTCCAATCTAAAACATGTTTCCAAACATGTTATTCCCTATGGTCCAAATAGCAAATAAAACAACTCAAACTGTTGTCGAGGCCAGTTTAAATGCATTAATTAAATGCTTTTGGGTAATAAAACTGCCCCCAATTATTTACAGGCCTGCCAATGCAGAATCTGTGCAATAGCTAGTATATCTCATTATAAATGCTTTTGGAAAAGCAGACCAATCCATTCATCAAGAAAAAGGCTGTTTGTCTAAAGCTGGCCAACTGATTCATAGGACTTCCTCTCCTGATTTAACCTAGGTCAGGAAAATGCTGGAAATGATGCCTGCAGGAGGGTGAGGAGAGAGAGTCTGTGCTCGTGTTGTCCAGCTCTATAGACTGCCAGGCTCCTCTGTCCATGGAATTTTCCAAGCAAGAACACTGGAATGGGTTGCCATTTCCTTCTCCAGGGGCTCTTCCCAACCCAGAGATCGAACCCAAGTCTCCTGCATTCCAGGTAGATTCTTTACTGCTTGAGCCACTGGGAAGCTAGAGGATGAGAGACACTGTAATCAGAGACTTCTGGAGGATAAGAGACCCTCGAAGCTGGAACTGGATCAGATGACTGTTTCCTCAATGCATCAGCAAATCTAGCTAAGATCATCAGTGCCAACAGAGCTGACTCTTGAGTGCATGAGACTTATTTCTCAAAGCAACTTGAAAAATAAAGCAATAGAGTGGCTTGTTCCACAGCGAGCGCTGACTGATACAGCTCTTCTGGAAGCTGGATTTTAATCCAACAGCGTGGTTGCCATGGAGATGTGCTGCTGAGACCCCCTTCAAGAGAGAGCCTGCTATGAAGAGGGTACTTAGCCACCATGTTCCAGCTATGGCATTTCAGGCATCTGCTATAGTTTTCAAGCTTACTTGAAAGCCAATGCGATGTTCTCCCTCACTTATCCCTTCTGCCTCCCTTCACAGGTAGCGGACCTGTATCAAAGTTTCAGTCAGAACTGTACTTATTTCCCTCTGATTTCAGTTCAGTTCAGTCGCTCAGTCGTGTCCGACTCTTTGCGACCCCATGAATTGCAGCACACCAGGCCTCCCTGTCCATCACCAACTCCTGGAGTTCACTCAGACTCACGTCCATCGAGTCAGTGATGCCATCCAGCCATCTCATCCTCTGTCGTCCCCTTCTCCTCCTGCCCCCAATCCCTCCCAGCATCAGTCTTTTCCAATGAGTCAACTCTTCGCATGAGGTGGCCAAAGTAGTGGAGTTTCCTGTATTTATTTATCTTCCCTTCCCCAATAACAATGGCATAATGAGAAAAACTGGAATTGGTCAAGTGAAGTAAGTACGTAGAAGCAGGGTTCGGTAATGAATTGTGCAGTTGCATATGCACTTGGTATCACTGCTTCAATTATTGGCATCGATGCCCGGAAGGACCTAAAGACGGGGGAAAGACATAAGTTTACACTCCTGTACCCAAGGCGGTCCATTTAGGTGGCCTGCCTTTCACATCACTCCGGAGTGGAAATAGAGTAGGGTGTAGGTAGATGAAGATATACAGTGCCCCAGGCAGGTGTACCTGGCAGAGAGGATGCCAATTGTAGAGAAAGAGCAATTGGCGGTGGCAGTCGTCAGGCCCTCTCTTGTTCCACAGCCTCTCGCTCTTGCCCCACGTTTGGTAAATGATTATGTAAGAGCTGACATCACTTACAGCACTGTGCATGCATGTCACGAGGTACTTCTTGGCCACAGGCTGCTTTGTCCTGTAAGTGTATATAAGCTCCACCTGAAAAGCCCTGGAGGCTGCATTAAGGTTACATTACAGCTATGCTAAAGTTATGTTATGGCTGCTGCCATGGGTGCTGTGCCAGTCAGGAGAGAATAAATGTGCCTGCAATTCCTATGGCTCTTTGCGTCTTCTTCCAGCCTCTTAGTTCACGCCTCCCCTACTCTGGGTTCAGCAATGCATACAATGAGTTACAGCAAAACAGCTGGTATAGTCAGCAGAATACAGCGAGACACCAATACTCTGGGTTCTAATGCAATAAGCCCACCCTCTGGAACCCAGTTCTGACTCTAACCCCATTGTTTGGCCTTTCCCCAACTCCTTTCAAGTTGGAACAGATCTGTTGTTATTCCAGCCTACCCTAATCCGGGGTCAGCAACAATCATGTCTTCTTCCTCCAGGTCTTCTGCATGTCTTTGTACAATAAGGTGTCTGACACTGGCCCTGGGGAGACCTCAGAGGTGAACCCAGAGATGAATGGGGAGCAAGAGCTACTCTTTGCAGCAAGCATTCTAGGAAAGTTCTCCCTAAGAAAAGATGTTGGAGAGGAACTCAAGAGCCGGACAGAGCAGAGAAGATGATACACGAGGAGAGTGGGTTCGTAGAAACTGGCTGAGTCCTCCCCAGGAGAAAGACCAGAGGGCCACCTAGGTGGGCCACAGGTGGACTGTGTGGTGACTGGCTGGAGATACCAAACCCAGAGGCATTAGGCCTAAGCAGTTTTTCAGAATGTCTAAGCAGGCTAGTTTCTCCAGCCTAGCAGTTCAGTTCCACTACTGGAAGAGGGTGGCTTGGCTTCCCTTCTCTGCTGAGCTCAGGACTGAGACCCAGGACACATGTCACAACACCTGTGTGAGTTGGAGACAGGGATGGCAGATGTGCAACGTCAGTCTGCACTGCCACCTGACTGGCTGGAGCTGGGGGAGCCTGCAAGGTAGGGACCCCAGTCCACATGAAGAAGGCAGAAGATGGAGTGTTCTTCATAGACACCAGCGGGAAAAAGTGTCTTCCCCACCAATAGGGAAGAAACTTTGTATTCTATTACAAATTAACCAATAAAGGGCTGTTGCCTGTAAGGTTGAATTATACATAATGGCCCATCCCTGGGAAGCCTGCCTTCCAGGTAACAAGTATTGAACTAAAATACCTTTGTTTAGCTCAAAGGAAACATCCTGATGACCTATGAATGACTGCAGAAAGGAAGCAATGAACACATCTCCTCTGGAGGATGACCAGAACCAGTAAAGATGTTTGATTTTTACTTCCTCCCGTTGCCTGAATTCTAACTCAGGCAAGATGGTTCTGAGGAGCATGAGTCCACCATCTTCCTGGGCTACTGACTTTCTAAATAAAGTCGCTATTCCTTGCCCTAACAACTCGTCTCTTGATTTATTGGCCTCTCATGTGGCGAGCAATATGAGCTTGGACTCAGTAGCAGTCCCTCTGGCTCCTTTGGTGTTTGGACATGATCTGGGCTGACACCTACAGATGAGTCGGCATCAGTCTCAAATCTGGGACCTTCCTGAGTTACACTTTCCCTCTCGTTCTTGGTCTGGAGACATCTGTCTGCCGGTGGTGGTTTTTGACAACCGAGAGCAAGGTGGCACCCCTAGTAAAAGGTGATGCTCAGGTCATTGGGATCGTGCAGCGGTGGGAAGGGAGAGAGCTTTGGTGTGAGACAGACTCAGGCCCAAATCTTGGGCCTGTCTTACTTACTAGCTGTATGATCTTAGCAAGTGACCCCCAAGTCCAATCCCATTTCCTCATCTGCCAACTGGGAGAGGAGCGCCTTCCTCAGCACTGGACCACAGTGACATGAGACACATCCTTTCTGGGGTTCTGAACACGGGGTGTGGACGAGCTTAGACTGCTTCATCTGTTTTCACATGATGCCCTGGAGGCAGAATCTCAGAAACAATTCTCACAGAATTTCCTGCTAGGCTGAGGGGACCTTAGGGGAGCTCTTCTGTCTATAGTTAGACAAGTGCCTTAAAGAGATGGGTGGCCCCAAAGGATGGGAGCACTGTTGGTGGACAAGAACATCTGTGCGGTGGTCAAAGGAGGTCTGCTCTAGCTGCTCTTTCCATGCCTGGAGCTTCTCAGCTTTTCCCTGAGTTAAGCCTAAATGCTAGGGATCTCACAGGGTGAAGAGCCTAGGACTAGGAGAAGGCAATGGCACCCCACTCCAGTGTTCTTGCCTGGAGGATCCCAGGGACAGGGGAGCCTGGTGGGCTGCCGTTTATGGGGTCGCACAGAGTCGGACACGACTGAAGTGACTTAGCAGCAGCAGTGATTCTGATTTTCTGGGATCAAGGAGGTCTTGTCTGTAGCCAGCAGGTGGCGCTAAGCCCTCAGTTCTGCTATTTCACTATCGCCAGCTGTTTAAAGGTGTATGGAGTGGAGGAAGGTTACTCTGAATGGTCCCCAAGGAAGGTGCTGCCCAGACGCTTCTCATTAGTGAGTCTCGCCTCCTCCTGTGGTCTTAAAGACAGGTAAGCTGAGTCTTTAGACTAAGAACCAGGTACTGTCCCCAGAACCCTGGGCCAACTTTGAACAGCTTTCTCATCTCCTTCCTTTAAGCCAGAAACAAGTCAGCACAGCAAAAAATCAGCTTTCGGATGGGGGGCGGGGTGTGTTTCTGTGGGTACAGGGATGGGGCTTGGAGAAGGAAATGGCAACCCACTCCAGTGTTCTTGCCTAGAGAATCCCTGGGACGGGGGAGCCTGGTGGGCTGCCATCTATGGGGTCACACAGAGTCGGACACGACTGAAGTGACTTAGCAGCAGCAGCAGCAGGGATGGGGCATCTTAGAGCCTGAACCAGCAGCTCCATAGTCCTTCAGCCCTGCCTCTGGAATAGCCTGGGACAAACTCTCACTGATGTAACCAAAGCCCTCTACGGGCCTCACACTGCACCACTGACCTTGACTTGTCCTGTACATTATTCATCATTCACTCATTCAGCACTTACTCAGAGACAGTCACAGTGCTCAATCAGGCACAGTCCCTGATCTCAAGGAGCCATGGACTTGGGAATGGGGAGACAGACCCACAAACACTGGCAAAAGTAGAATGCCCACAAGCACAGAGGAAGGGTCGGGACCATCACTTTCTAGAGGAATCAGAGGAGGCTTCAAGGAGGCATCATGGTGGCTTGGACTTTTATAGATTTCCACAGGGAGAGATGAGGCCTGGACAGTCCAGGCAAAGGGAATAACATCATCTAAAGCTCAGAGGTAGGAAGATCAATGTGGTATGCAGGGAGGGGATATTGAGGCTGCCAGGGTGGTAGGTGGTTACATAGGGTCCTGGCCAGAGAACAGTAGGCTGAAATGACTAGAAGTCAGGCAAAGCCTGAAATGACTGGTTATGGGTCTAGCCTTGACCAGAAGGGAATGGGGAACAACTGGAGGCACTTGAATTGGAGAGAATGAAGTCTTTTAATAAGACCACTCTGGTGGCCACATGGTAGATGGAGTCCAGAGGGTTGAGATAGAGAAAGAAGCCCAGGTAGTCGGTGCTGCCACAGCCCCTGTCATCAGGGTCTGACCTGGATGGGGACACAGTGTAGAAGGTAAGTCCAGGCAGAGAAACTCCTCACTAGGGGACATATAATAGCACCTTCTCTCTTGGTGTTCACTTGCTCAGTTGCCTCATCATGTAGCTGATTCACCAGTAGTCTCAACAGTAAACATTTATCGAGCACTTACTATGGACTTCCCTGGTGGCTCAGACGGTAAAAGCGTCTGTCTACAATGCGGGAGACCTGGGTTCGATCCCTGGATTGGGAAGATCCCTTGGAGAAGGAAATGGCAATCCACTCCAGTATTGCCTGGAAAATCCCACAGACAGAGGAGCCTGGTAGGGTACAGTTCATGGGGTCGCCAAGAGTTGGACACGACTGAGCGACTTCACTTCACTTACTGTGGACGAGGCACTCAAGCATTTGACATGTGCTCTTCATTTACTCCTGAAGCAATTCTATGAGGTGGGTACTATTAGTAGCCCCACTTTATAGATGAGACAACTGAAGCACAGAGAAGTTAGGTCAGGTGAAGCCTGAGGACTCGTGTCAGGGTGTGAACGAAAGCACTGTTTTGAGAGCTAATGCTCCAGTCGCCTCACTAAGGCTCGTGACGTCCCCACCTCTTTCCTTGAGCACCTCAGCCTTCCAGCAGATCTCTGGGAGTGGAGGCAGGGCTCAGGGCTGTAAGCCTGATGAGTCCCCCATCGAGATGGTCAGATGGGCTGGCAGGGCTGGGCCACCGGAGGCAGAGAAGGGGAGTGTCCCTGAACAGCAGAAGATGCCCAACCCCAGGTCCCTTTCCTGGCCTCCCAGCTAGCAGAGCCTCTGAAATGTGGGCTGGCAGCGACCAGCCCCTGCCCTCCCTGCCCACCAGCAAGAACAGCCCAGAGTTTAGGTCACAAAGGGGTAGGCTTTATTGACGACAAAGAAGGCAGAATTCTGGGCAAGTACGCATAGCACTGCTCCAAGAGTCTGGCTTGGGGTCAAGCCGGTCACAATCAACGGCCTTTTTGCTTCAGGGACCTCACCCACCCCCACCATCCTGTGCTTTCCAACATTTCCTTTCCTAGCAATCCAAAGGCTCTCTAAGGCCACCCTCTTGACAAAGTGAGTGGCAGCCACTGGTGGGGAGCCAGGCCTGTGGTGGGCCCAGGACCCCTGTCTCTCTCAGCCTCTTTCAGCCCACAGCCTCCCAGGGTGGGGGACAGAATGGGAACAGGCAGGTACAGCAGCCCTGGGGCCAAGGAGCCCCGTTAAAGAAGCTTTGATGTCAGAGGCAAGCGGCCTATCGCTCCTCCCTGAGCCTGAGCAGGGCTCAGAAAGCTAAGCCCCTCGGTGCCGTCTCCTCTCTGCAGAGCCTGCCCGGGGGGCGGGGGCTCCACATCTCCAACCCTCCAGCTCTACTGTGCTCCCTCATCGCCTGCCCTCCCTAGCAGACCAGGCCCACCCTTTCGGCCATCACTTTTTCAGGGACCAAGTAGGGGCTGGGGCTTCACCACAGGCATCTCTTGGGGCCACAGAAACAGGGCAGTGGACCTCCAATTTGGCACCTGTCCTCCCCAGCCACCTTGCCCACCTTGCAGCCAGTCAGTCGTGGGGGCCCAGGACTAGATGAAGACCCAACTTTAGGGCCTGACCCATTCCACAGCTCTGTCAGTCTGGGGCAGGGGAAGGGGACAAGCCAGTCCTGAGTTGGGGCTGGGAGGAGCAGGGACAAAAATAACCCAGTGCAGGCTCCTGCTGAGGCCAGAAATAGAGTAGTGACAAGTGCTTTGTAACACCCTGGGCGAGCAGCAGGCAGGGAGGCTGAGCTGGAGGGCCCAGCCTCACACCAGGTCCTGGCCTGGCCGAGGGGCCCACACCATGTCCGCTCTACATACCATGCCACACTGGCGTGCGCACACATAAAGAGGGAGCCCAAGGGAGCAGAGCTCAGGACAGAGAGTCTGGAGAGATGCTGAACTTGGGCTTGGCCTTGGCCACGGCCACGCTGCGCTTGCGTAAGGGCCCGCGGGCGAGGGTCAGGACATCCAGCAGGCTGGGGTCCTCCTCAAGCTGGCGGGCTGTGCAGAGTGGCGTGGGCACTTTGATAGTGTTGCCAAACTTAGAGTAGTCCACAGAGTAGCGGCCATCCTCCTCGGCCACAATGGGTACAAAGCGCTGGCCCCACAGGATCTCATCAGCCAGGTAGGAGGTGCGGGCCTGCGTGGTGATGCCCGTGGTTTCCACCACACCTTCTAGGATGACGATGATCTCAAGGTCCTGGTGGTGGTGCAGGTCGCAGGGCGCCAGGTCATAGAGCGGGCTGTTGGCGTCAATGACGTGGTAGATGATGAGCGGGGCCACCAGGAAGATGCTATTGCCCCCAACACCGTTCTCCATGGGGATGTCCACCTGGTGGAGGGGGACCACCTCCCCCTCAGGGCTGGTGGTCTTGCGCACCACCTGCATGTGGATGGTGGCGCTGATGATCATGCTTTTGCGGAGGTCGCCCACGCGCAGCATGAAGCAGAGGCGGCCGTGGCGCAGGGCGATGACTGCATGCTTGCTGAAGATGAGGGTCTCGGCCCGCCGGTGGGCCTGAGCCGTCTTCATGAAGATGCAGCCCAGCATGATGGCGTTGATCATGAGCCCCACGATGTTCTGCACAATGAGGATCAGGATGGCCAGAGGGCACTCCTCGGTCACCATGCGCCCGCCGAAACCAATGGTCACCTGGACCTCAATGGAGAAAAGGAAGGCAGACGAAAAGGAGTGGATGCTGGTGACGCAGGGCACAGCGGCACCCTCGCCAGGGGCCAGGTCACCGTGGGCGAAGGCGATGAGCCACCAGACCATGGCAAAGAGCAGCCAGCTGCACAGGAAGGACATGGTGAAGATGAGCAGCGTGTATGGCCACTTGAGATCCACCAGCGTGGTGAACACGTCCTGTAGGAAGCGGCCTTGCTCCCGGATGTTCTTGTGGGCCACGTTGCAGTTGCCGTTCTTGGACACGAAGCGGGCTTTCCGCTCACGGGCACGGTACCGGGGCTCTGCAGGGTCCTCCGCTAGTCGCGTGAGCACATACTCCTCGGGGATGATGCCTTTGCGGGACAGCATGGCTCCAGGGACCACCAGGTAGAGCCTCCCCCATGGAGGAGGGAGACAACCCCTGACTGAGCCTTCTCCCTAGTGTGGGGTTCCCGCCCTGGGACCACTCTCAGTCTGCACTGGTCTTACTTCTGAGATGCCTCTCCAGCTAGACTCGACTCATCCTCACCTCCACCTGGCCCCTGCTTCACTTCCTTATACCAGCCTCTCACCTCAGCCCACCTGCCCCACTGCCTACTGAATCACCTCCGCTCTGCCTGTTCGCCACCTGGCGCTGGATCCCAACTCTCCTCCACCCGCTGGCGACCCCTAGGCGTCTTCCTAGGACCCCTTCTCCCCACAGAGCCTTCCTTCTCAACCCACGTCTCCCAGCTGGGAAAGTCACCCCTCCGGATCTTACCGACTGACCAGACCTCACACAACATGCACCGTGTCTCCCGTCTCGCCCATGTCTGCCCTGGGCTCCCCTCCAAGCTCGTTTCACACGGTCTCCCCTCCAGGTACGCTCCCTCTTTTCCTACCCCGCCCCGCGAAGCGCTCTCTCCAATTTGCGATGCCCCTCCAGCTCTCGTCCTCTGTCTCCTTGGGATCCTGCGCCCTCCAGAGTCGCCAGTCCACCCGGCCCCACTCCAGATCCCCTCGCCCCGGCGCGACCCGGCGGGGCTCAACTCGGAGTCGCGGCCTCCCGGCCCCGCGCCCGCCGCACGCACGCCGGCGCCGCGCCCCCGCCCGCCGCTCCGTCCCTGCCCCGCCCGCCCGTCGCCACGGCACCTGCTCCTGCTCCTCAAGCCGCAGTCCTCGCCTCCCCGCCCCCTCCTGCTGCCCGGGCGCCCGCGGCGGGTCGCTCTGCGGCCCGTCTGTCCGTCAGTCGGCCCGCGGAGACCGACCAGTGCTAGGTGGGGTAGAGGACTGAGGACACCGGGCGCCCGGGGCGTGGAGCAGGGGCCGGGGGCCGCCAGGGGGAGCCCGACCTATTCCTGGGCTGGAGGGCGGGCGGGCACCGGCGCAGGCCCCGCCCCTCGCCATTCACCTCCCCCGCCTGCCTTCTCCGGAGCTCGCGGTCTGGCTTGGGGACTTTGCCCAATCAGATGGTCCGAAGAGGTTCCTCCCAGCCCTCGCACTATGAAATCAGGGCGAGGTGAGGGACGTGAAGGGAGTCGCGACCCGATCTCCCATTCTGGGGACAGATGCCCTGTTGTCCTGGCTCTCGTACTCAAATTTTCCCATCCTCGGTTGTGCCAGTATCTGCCTGGGCTTTGTGGGTTCCCCGCGATAGGAGATACAGGAGCTGTGTCACCAAGCTGGTACTGGGGCGGGGGGCTGATTAGGCGGTCGGAGGACTTCTCAACAGACCACTTCTCCTTGGCGATGCTTTTTAGTATTTTCTGAGTCACGGATTCTTTGGGAATCTGATAAAAGCTACGGACTTCCTCCCCGGAAAAAAGTACCTTAGAAAAAAAAGTACCTTAGTAGGTGTAGAAACACAGTTTAACACCCACTAAAGGGAATGCTGGATGCTTAAGCCCAGAAGCCTGGGTGGTTGCATCTTCTTCAGTCATGACCCATCCTTGTAAAACCACCCCTGCATTTTAAAGGGAGTTTGAGCTACCGGCGCCTTCCCGGATGGCTCAGCAGTAAAGAATCAGCCTGCCAATCCAGGAGATACAGAAGACGCAGATTCGATCCCTGAGTCGGAAAGATCCCCTGGAGAAGGAAATGGCAACCCACTCCAGTATCCTTATCTGGAAAATCTCATGGACAGAGGAGCCTGGTGGGCCACAGTTATGGGGATGTAAAGAAACAGCTGAGCACGCACGCACTTAAGCTACTGGTGTTTGCTTTACACCTCCTGGGGTACATGATTTTGTCTGCCTTAGGTTATGGGAGGCACCTAGATCTGAGGAGCTGTGTCAAAGGGCTGTTTTGGGCACTGTGTGTGTGGGTTGTAGGGAGGGCTCAAGCTCTTGGCCTGAAGAGGAATGGTGTTTCTACTGCAGGCATCTACCTCGGGTTGTTCTGTGGCTTGGGCCCCCTCTACTACTCATGGTAAGCATGATTTGGGCTGTGTTACCAGAGATGCACATGAAGGCAGGAGGAGAAGGGGACGACAGAGAATAAGATGGTTGGATGGCATCACGAACTCGATGGACATGAGTTTGAGCAAGCTCCGGGAGTTGGTGATGGACAGGGAAGCCTGGTGTGCTGCAGTCCATGGGGTTGCAAAGAGTCAGACATGACTGAGTGACTGAACTGACCAGAGATGCAATGCTTAGGATGGGGAGGGGAAAACAGGATGAGCAGAGAGGGGAGCTCAAGGAGACAGAGTTACACAGGAAACCTCTGGGGCAACTACAGCTGTTCAGCCATCAGAAAAGAAGCCTTGGAGAGCCTTCCCAGGGAGTTTGTGTTCTATTGCAGAAACCCCTGGTGTCCAAGGAGGATGGACTAGTTACTTTGTGTGGCTCAAAATATAGAATTGGTATAGACACAGAGTGGAACAGAGGCAGGCTTTGATTTCATGTATGGAAAAGAAAGTAAAGAAAGTGTTAGTCAGTCATATCCACCTCTTTTGTGACCCCGTAGACTGTAGCCCACAAGGCTTCTCTGTCCATGAGATTTTCCAGGCAAGAATACTGGAGTGGGTTGCCATTCCCTTCTCTAGGGGATCTTCCCAACCCATTGCAGGCGGGTTCTTTACTGTCTGAGCCACCAGGGAATCATCATGCATGTATGGAAAAGTCAGTTCTAATAACCAGAGATGACCCTCATCTGTGGGGTGTCCATATCATGGTTGGTGGACCATCAGGGGTGCTATAGAGAGATTTAGGTTAAGAGGACATTGGGCATCTCTGCAAGACATCAGTGTGAGCTGTGATGTGCCCCTGTGCCTATGCTGCTGCTGCTTCTGCCAAGTCGCTTCAGTCGTGTCTATGCTCCTTTCCTTTAATCCCTCAGTGACAGGGGGAGGTCATAGACACGAGGATTGGAAACCCTTTTTTCCCTCCTCAGGCTCTGCTCTGCTCCTTCCCAGCAGAGGGAGTTGCTGGGCCCCCAGAGGTATCTCTGAGGCATCTCAGAGCTGGAAAGGCTAGGACTTGCCTCACATGGGTGGCCCCGAGGCCTCAGCTATTCCCTTTGCAGGAAGGCTTGCTCCCCACCCGAAGGGCTCAGCCTCCTGCTGTGCTCCATCCTTCACCTCCTCATACTTATCTCCCCCAACACTGCATTTGTCAGGTCTCTTTCTCACTCAGAAACCTTCTTCACGTTCCTATTGTGCATAGGCTTGTCCCAGACCTTGGGTTGGTCTCAGCATTCAAGGCTCTCTGATCTTGTTCTCCCTCCCCCTCTTGGGCCTTTTTCTTTAACTCTCTGCTTACATAAAATTCCTACCCTTCCCATGATCACCTTCAATCCTGCCTCTCCCAGGCACCTTGCCAGGCCTGACAGAGCTCTTCCTTCTGAGCTCCTCTGGCTCCTACAACAGCCAGAAGGGTCTGTCCTGGGCCCCTCTCCAGTGACTGGTGGGTTTCCCTTACATTGTCTGACTCTGACCCCCTTGCAGCTGACAAAGCTGCAGGTCCAAGACGCCTGTGTCTGCACCCCAGGACTCAGTACAGCTAGTACTAAAGGAAACATATAAATGATAATAAAGCGATATGGAAATGGGCACTTCCTTTCTTGCCGGAACAGATGTGCACTCCTGTCTCATGATGCCTGTGGAGTCTGAGGACAACTATTGTAGTCTCCCCAGTGTCTGGGCCCAGCATCTCCCAGTCACTACCTGGCTGACTTGTGGTATAGGTACTGTGCTTTCCCTCTGATGGGCCACCCTTCCCCAACTTCTGAATGTCCCTGTGTATGGGATGGAGTGGGGGACATGTGATTCAGGCCCCTCTCCTTTTCAGAGGGGTAGGATGTACGCTGCAGGTGCTAGTAGCCATCTGTCATGGGCGAGAGACAGGAAGACGGAATCCATCGACCCTGATGGCAAACACCTGGATCCAGCCATGCTTGAAGTAGTACACCTCCTCATCTTCTCAGTCACATAGGATAAGAAATTCCAGTTTTTTAAAAGCCACTCTGAGTTGGGTTCTTGTCATTTGTAATCAAAATGCACTGATCCAGGGTACCTGGGGACCCACAATTTTAACCCAAGAATTAAAGTAAGAAGGAAAAGGGACCAGACTGTATGGAGATCTGCCATCTTATCTGATGATATAATCACAAAAATACTATAACCTTGTTATGGACTGACTTACATCCCCCCAAAATTCATATGTTGGAGCCTCCAGTGTGGTAGGGCCAGTGAAGAGGTAATCAGATTAAATGAAGTCACAGGATTACAGCCTCATCCAATATGTCTAGTATCCTAATAAGGAGAACGAGAGACCAGGGGTGTGCACACAGAGGAAAGGCCATTGAAGATGCAGCTAGAAGGAGAGAGGCCTCGGGAGAAACCAAGCCTGTGACACTTTGATCTTGGACTTCCACTCTGCTGCTGCTGCTGCTGCTAAGTCACTTCAGTTGTGTCCAACTCTGTGCAACTCCATAGACGGCAGGCTCCACCAGGCTCCCCTGTCCCTGTGATTCTCCAGGCAAGAACACTGGAGTGGCCTGCCATTTCCTTCTCCAATGCATGAAAGTGAAAAGTGAAAGTGAAGTCGCTCAGTCGTGTCCGACTCTTAGTGACCCCATGGGCTGCAGCCTACCAGGCTCCTCCGTCCATGGGATTTTCCAGGCAAGAGTACTGGAGTGGGGTGCCATTGCCTTCTCCCTCCACTCTCTAGCACTGTCAAAAGTAAATTTCTGCTGTTTAAGCCACCTGGGCTATGGTGTTTTGCTACGGCAGAACACAACCTAGCAGATGAAGACAGCCCTCATTTCACAGATGAGGAAAGTGCTTTCGGCCACACTCACACAGCTCCCTCAGGTCTACTTGATGCAAAAGTCAGACTGGATCCATGGGACCCACGGCCCACCCAAGTCCCTGCCCACCAGACCCATGACCTCTGGCCTCCAGTAGGAAATAACCAATCTCTTTATTTACAAGTGATTTACAGTTAGAAAACCCAGGCAGGAGGGTGTGGCAGGGATGGCACTTGGGCTGTGGTAGGTCACTTGTCAGCGTGGACAAAGGAGGCAAAGACACTGTCTTTCCGGCTGAGCAGCTTCTCTGGCTTGTCGAACTCAAGGATGACGCCGCGCTTCAGGACAATCACCAGGTCTGCACTCAGGATGGTGTGCACGCGGTGCTGGGTGAGGCAGGAGGGGCTGTCAGGGTGGTGCAGGCAGGGCTGGGGCCACTGAGGCATCCCTCCTGCATCTTGGAGGAGGAGGCATGTGGCCATGGTGACTGCCCTTTCCCAAGGGACTCCAAACCCTCCATCCACTAATGCCACCTCCCTCACCAGGTCTCAGATCTGCTCAGAGATCCCCAATACTTGCATCTCCCATTTGCTCTGGAGAAGTAACCCTAGCCTAGCCCATAGGGCCTTGGGGCAGGGGTGGACCCTGGGACCTGGAGAAAGAGGGCAACTCTAAGGGAAGTGTGGGTGCAAACCCTCCTACACTCCAAATCCTGCAATCCAGACTCCTTGCAAGCCTGCCAGACTGCTTGCCCTGCACTGCCTAGGGCGCTCTCTTGATTACCAAGTGCAGGTGAGCCCAGAGGCTGCCCCACTGATGATAGCCTCAGGAGGCCAGCCCTCTCTCTGGGTGTCCCCCCTGCACCCCATCAGTGGGCCCCTTACCGCAATGGTGACCACAGTGCGGTCTGCGAAAGCCGTCATCACCACTTTCTGGAGGATGTTTTCCTGCCGGGTGGGAGCAGCAGCTGTTGGCTTACCTGCCCAGGGGGTGGGGTCTGGCCTGGCTACTGGCCCAGTTCCCATGTGACCCCAAACCCAGCCCTGCCCCCTCCCTGGGGCTCTAGTCCCCGCAGGACCAACCTGCTTCCCAGCATTCAGGGGCTGGGCTCTGCCTGTTGGGAGCTCAGCTGTGTGTGCGCATGTGTGCATGCATGCAGGCTGTGAGTGTGTCTGGGTGTGATGTCTGGTGTGGGATGGGTGTGAAGTCTGTGGGTCCCTGTGCAGCTTGTGTATATGTGTGTTATAAACATGCCCTAAGACTAACTGCAAGGAGATCCAACCAGTCCATTCTGAAGGAGATCCGCCCTGGGATTTCTTTGGAAGGAATGGTGCTGAAGCTGAAACTCCAGTACTTTGGCCACCTCATGAGAAGATCTGACTCATTGGAAAAGACTCTGATGCTGGGAGGGATTGGGGGCAGGAGGAGAAGGGAACGACAGAGGATGAGATGGCTGGATGCCATCACTGACTCGATGGATGTGAGTTTGAGTGAACTCTGGGAGTTGGTGATGGACAGGGAGGCCTGACATGCTGCGATTCATGGGGTCGCGAAGAGTCGGACATGACTGAGCGACTGAACTGAACTCAACTGAACTGAACTGTAGACTAGCTGAAATCAGGGTCCCTCAGTCTTTGCCTTTTCTGCCCCAAATGATCCTTGATGCTAAAGGCAACCTGAACTTCAGGACTAGTTTCTGAACTTCTCCCTAACACCCTCTGCAAGACCCTGGCCCCATGGGTGTGCCCAGCACCGACCGTGGCCATGTCGATGGAAGCCGTGGCTTCGTCCATGATGAAGATACTGGTCTTCCTCACGAAGGCCCGGGCCAGGCAGAACAGCTGCCTCTGGCCCTGGCTGAAGTTCTCCCCGCCTTCCGTGATGATGGCATCTGAAAACAGCCCCGGGGAGCTCTGAGTTAACCCTGCGTTGTGAGTTGAGTGGATGGAGTGGCTTGTGTGGGAACGTGTGTACAGCGGCTAACATGTAGGTGTGTATCATGGGTAGAGGTGTGTGCAGGGTGACTGCACTTTACACAATATGGGAATTCCAGGAGTTACAAAGAGAAGAGTGTGCCCTGCAGTTATGCGTGGCTGTGGCCCTGGGCAGTACTGGGAGGAGGTGTGAGCAGAGTGTGTACATCAGGCATATGTGTGGGCCATGGTGGGGTAATTTTCTGAAGCCAAGGCTTGGCTGGCCTCCACTGCCCCAGGGGTTGCAGCAGGTACACCAAGGCTCTGCTGACCCCCCAACCCACCTGCCGGGTTGGGGACAGACTCTTCTCAGTAGCCTTGATGAGTAAGCTGTGCCTGTGATTCCTGAGTCGGTCTCTCCTTCCTCAGGGTGGAACAGGGCAAACAGGTGGGTTGGAAGGGCAGGGCATGGTATCAGGGACTTGCAAGCTTTGTGTCACAGTGACCCTTACTGTCCCCCCTGTGCCCTGCAGGAGGGGCCAGATCCTGAACTGACCAGTTGTGTGACCTGGGACAAGTCGCATGACCTCTCTGAGCTTCTGTAGGGTAAGAGGTAGAACTCAATGGTTTCTGGGGTCCTGCCAGACCCTAGACTCTAAACTCTGGGTGAAGTTAAGATGTGGGTGTGAGTCGTCTGTCCCTAGCCCTTATAGGTGTCTGTGAGTGCCCGGCCAGTGCTCAGCCAGGAGTAGTTACCAAGGCCTCCTGGTAGTGCCTTCACCACCAGCTTCAGCTGGGCTATCTCCAGGGCCTCCCACAGCGTGCTGTCGGAGCACTTCCGCTCTGGGTCCAGGTTAAATCTGGAGGGTGACACACAAAGCCCTTCGGGAGGGGAGCAGGGTCCTGGCTCCATTCCCAGGGTACATGCAGTGGGCAAGGCTGGAAAAGGGAGCAGTGAAGGACCCGATTGACTTGGGGGCTTGGCTGGGAGGGGGCAGCAAGCTGCTGGCTGTGGGAGCAGGAAGAAAAGCATCCCAAGCCTGAGGAGTGGGAGACCCCTACCTGGGCCCAGCAGGAAAGAGAAAGGCATGAAGGTGCAGCTCTATAGAACCAGTGCCAACCCTTCATGCCAGAGCTGGAGCAGGGCTGCCCCTGGCCTTGCCATTCCCTCCTCTCTCTGCCCAGATCTAGAGGAGTGGAGCTGGGCCTGGGGCTGGGGTGGGCCCGGCAGTGGGGTAGGGGGCTCACCGGATGGTGCCGCTAAAGAGGACGGGGTCCTGCAGGATGATGGAGAGGCGCGAGCGCAGGGTGTGCAGCGGCAGTTTGGCGATGTCGATGCCATCGATGATGATTCGCCCTGTGTGCAGACATTGTCACAGGTGGGGCACCAGGGAGCGGGGAGATGATGGCGCTGCAGACAGGGTCCGCCTGGGACGTGGGTCCCAGTGAGAATGCAGAGGAAGGTAGCGATGGCTGGGCCTCCTGTGACTTCTGAGCAAACCCAGGACTGAGATCCCGTCTGGTGGCTGTGGGATGCCTGTCATACGGCTCACCTTCGAACATGTCCACCATGCGGAAGAAGGCGAGAGAGAAGGAGGACTTCCCACTGCCTGTGCGGCCACAGATGCCAATCTGGAAGGAGAGAAACAGCCATGCTGTGGGCACTGGGGTGGCTGGGAGCCGTGAGGGCTGGCTCTGGGCTGTGCGGGCATGGGAGTGTCTCTTCAGCTAGGGCTGGTCCTGGGTTCGGGCTTGTTTCCTGCAGTGCCTCCAGAGGGGGCTCCAGCTTGCCTGGATGCGTGTGGTTGTGGCTCTGTTGGGTACAGGGCCTCAGGGGAGTTGGGGGCACTGGGGGCACTCTCAGTGGGGTGTGGCGGGAGGGCACAGGGGTGGCCGAGTGTGGTGAGCAAGGTGTGCCTCCCCTTAAACTGGACTCATCCCTTACCCCATAGCTTCCTGCCCATGGGTCCCTACAGAAAGGACCATCAGGCACCAACCCAGAGACAGAGATGGCGATACAGAAGGACCGGAGAGGCAGGGACAGAAATATATCGAAAGGTCAGGGAGAGTAAGACGGGCAGCCACCGACAATGATGGAGTGAGAGAGACAGGAGGAGAGGTGGAGGGGGTCAATTAAAGTCAGATCAGAGTGCCAGACGGGGCACTCCCTCCCCAGGACAGGCCCTCGCTCTCTGCCCCAGGACTCTGCCCTGAAGTTTGGGACCAGTGTCCTGGGAGAGCCCCTGGGCGTTTGCAGGGGGCCCTGACAAAGCGCCTCTGAGCCCGCAGAGTCTGTGATGTCTGTCTCCGTGGTGGGTGAGTCGGGGCAGCAGGAGGAGAAGGGGAGAGGCCCAGGGCTTGGAGACTGGGGGTCTGGATGGGTGTGAGGTCTGGAGGGCCCTGAGGGTCAGAAGGTGACCCTGGGGGTGCTGTCCAGCTCTCCCCACCCCTACCTTCTGTCCGGGGGAGATGAGGGCATTGACGTGCTTTAGCACCGGCTTCAGGGAGCTGTCGTAGCGCACACTCAGGTTCTGGATCTGGATCTTGCCTTGGTCTGGCCAGTTCTTGGGGATCAGTGATGGTGCTGGGGACCGGTATGGGGGGCTCAGCTGCCAGGCATGGGCCACAGCTGGTATCCAGGAGTGCCCCCCGCCACCCCCAGGTTCCTCATGCCTCCTGAACCCAAATACACATCCATGCTGGGCCGTTTCTCCGGGAGTCCTCCCGTGCCCCTCACCCAGCAGTCCCTCATAGCTCTCTGCTTCGGTTTTCAGCAGCCCGTGGATGCGTTTCACGGCCCCCAGCTGGAGCTCCATGTCCGCCAGGTTCCTCACCATCCAGTTGAGGTAGTTGGACACCTGCAGGGAGCAAGCCAGTCCCCTGGTCCCATTGGTGATCCCCTGGTCCTGCCCCTGAGCCTGGAATGGCTCTTCTTACAGCCCAGGCTACCTTCCCTGGGGGTCACAGTGAATGTGGATCCTCACCCAGCACCCATCTGGGGCCCAGGCCTGCGTGAAGGGGTGGGGACCTGCAGGGAGCCCTCCTGCCCACATGGTCCCTCTGGCATCAGACTTGGTGTAGCCGGGGGGCGGGGGAAGGCCCAGGAGCATCTCAGTCAGGGGAGGGGGTGCCCTGATGTCTGCTGGTGTCTACCCCATCTCCTGCCCCGCCTGTCACCACTCACCATTAGGGCGTAGGTGAGGCCCAGGCCCACCAGGCCAGCAGAGAGCTCCTTGTGCAGGGAGTTGGAGATGGAGGTCACTGCCGCGATGAGGACCACACACGCACCAATGTACTCCTGCAGAGGGAGCGGGGCTGGCTGGGGCCCTCGGTGGGCACTTTGGCTACAGCATGCCCCGGCCCAACCCACACTCACTCCCTTAGGACAGACAGCAGCTCAGCTGAGACTCAACCCCAGCCCCGCACTGCACATAATCATCAGACATGCAGGAGGGCGTGAAGGCTGGAGCCCCGGGAGACATCGGGTGCACGCAGTAGTGCTCCCCCACCCCCATGCCCAACACGTGTAGCTCACCAGCTGGCCCCACGTGCCATATGACCCACTGCAGACACACACACTTGTCACAGCTCAACGCACAACTGTTCTTTCTCTTGGCCCACACCTCAGACACACAAGCCTCCAGGAAGTGAGAGAGGGAAGAGGAGGCTAAGGGCAGACACAGGGAGGACCCCCAGGGTTGGGAGACGCAGGAGAGCTCGACACCCACCCCTGGGTGCACTCCTGAGTCGGCATCCATCCTTCCTTCCTGCCCTCCGGCCCCTGTTTGGCCCTTGCTCTGGCAGCACAGCGCTATCAGAGCCCCCTGTCCCGGGCTGGGGGGTAGGGGGAGGCACTTGCCATGCGGACTTCTAGCCACCTGTTGGCGGCCGTGAGGAAGAGGGAGGCGATGTTGTTGGAGTCTGTGTATTCAAGGAGCTTCTGCTGGAACCGGGCCTCGTACCTGGAGGAAGCATCAGGACGGGGAGGGGGAATCATCTTGGGCACGCAGCCCCTGAGGCCCTCCTCGTCTGCAGCCCTGAAACATGCCACCTCTGCTACCTGATGCATGCCACTCCTCTCTGGAATGCCTTCCCAGCTCCCTTCTTATTCATACCTGTCAAGAGCGCCACCTCCTTCAGACTTGTTTTCACTCCAAGACCAGTTCTCCTCTGTAGGGCTTCCCTCTTACGCTAAAGGGCTCCTCCACCCAGCCCGTTGCCCAGGCCAGAAACCTGATTCACATCCAATCATCTGATTCACATCCAATCCCTCAGTCCTCTTCTGACTACCTCCAGTACTGCCCTTGCCTCTCTGCCTGCCTCTCGCCTGCTTCCTGCCCACCACAAACTCACCTGGACTATAGCATCAGCTTCCTAACAGGTCTACCTGCCATCTCTCTACAGTCCACTCTCCACACAGCAGTCAGCATAAGCTTCCCAAATCATGAATTGCATCCTACCTCTCCGATGCTAAGAATATGAAAGCCTTTTCAGGATAAAGAACCTCCTCCTTGCCTGTGGGAACCAGCCCCTGCCAACCTTACCAGCCTCCTTTCATGCCACAAATCCCCTTGCTCACTGCGTTGCAGCCACAGAAATGACAGCAAAGTAATTTATTACATTGCTTGCCTTTTTTTCAGTTTTGTGACAATGCCAAGTTCCTCCCCACCCAAGGCCTTTTATCATGCTGTTCCCTTTGCCTGGCATGCTTTCTCTGCTCTACCCAAGGCTGATTCCTCTCAACCTTCAGGCTTTACCTTAAATGACATCTCTTCAAAGTGGCCTTTCCTGGCTTATTGTTCTCCATCTCTGCAGCCTGTTTGTTTCATAATCTCTGCTCATATATTATCATCGATCTCCCTCACTAGACTGTAAACTCCATGAGGATAGAGACCTTGTCTGTTTTGGTCACTAATGTATCTCCAGCACTTGTGTGTGCTCAGTGGCTGAGTCGTGTCTAACTCTTTGTGACCCTATGAACTGTAGCCTGCAAGGTTCCCCTGTCCGTGGGATTCTCCAGGCAAAGATACTGGAGTGGGTTTCCATTTCCTCCTCCAGGGATCTTCCCAACCCAGGGTTCAAATCCACATCTCTTATGTCTCCTGCACTGGCAGGCAGGTTCTTTTCCACAAGCGCCACCTGGGCAACCCTATCCCCAGCACCCGGCACTGAAAATAAATATTTGTTGAATGAACGAACCTTCTCCTATCCCTCTAAGACAGATGGGATCTTTCTGTGCAAGGAACTCTGGAGGCTTCTTCCCTGTTTTCGTGCCCTCCTCATATTCTCCCTTGTGTTACTCTGTATGGATCTGCCTCTTCTCTCTGACCAGCCTGGGCTCCTGGTATCACTCGCCTTGGCTACCTCTTCAGACCTTGGGCCAGGCCTACAGGAGGGGGCAGCTGTGCTTGTTTGATGGTGAATAAAGGAAAACCTTCTCAACATGGTCTCAGGGAAACAACTGAGGGGACTCAGAGGGACTCAAGATGGATCTTGTTGGGCATTTGCTTTTCACTCCCAGAAGATGTTTGTTCTGCTTTGATTATTTCTGGGTGAAGGGTCTGTGTCAGAACCATGCGTCAGAGGAGAGCAAAGTGAATATCTGGGGTGTGAGAGGGTGCGATTGCCAAACCACAGGGTAGATGTGTGTGGCGGGGTGATGTGTCCTTCGGGACTGTGAAACCATATGTCTGAGGGCTTGAGTTAGTGAGTGCACGTTGGAGATGTGTATATGTGAGTGCTCGTGTAACGAGAGACTGAAGCGTGTGTGACTGGCCTGAGGGGTGGGTGGGCAGGAAGGTGCATGTGAGATGGGGCTTCTGTGATAGATGTGTGATCATGTAAGGAATGTGGAAAGAGCCCCAGCTTTAGGGTCATGCAGAACCAGGCTAGAGTCTTACTATTACTGGCTATGTTTCAGGACTGAAACTAAGTTTTTTCCATGGGGCTAGTAATAGTTCCTTTGTGAACTGAAACAATCACTCAGTGTTGGGCATCCTTGAAACTTTTGAGGGGAGAAAAAGTAGGGCTCCAGGAAAACCAGAGGGTCAGCCAGACCTGGGTCCCAAGCCCAGAACCAGCTCTCACTGTCTGTGTGACCTCAGGCTGGTTACTCAGCCTCATCTGTAGAATGGGGCTTCTCCTACCTATGCCACAAGGTTCTTGTGAGGATTAAACATTATAATCCACACACATGCCTGGCACAGAGGAAGTGTACAACCAATAAATAAACACTAGTTTGCTCTTGGCAGGGCAGGCGGCTGGGCAAAAGCCAATGAATTCAACACCTTCAGGGATGATTTTAAAAAGTCCTTCGTTCAAATTTAAAAACCATCCACTGCGTAAGTGCCAGGTGGAGTAGGCCTCCGGGGGAGCAGTTTCTCTAGCCGACCATCGGCTTGGTTGAGGCGAGGTGCAGGATGCTGGCATCCACGCAGATCCTGTCGAGCAGGTCTGGCCCACTCAAGGAAAGTCACAATCTCTCTGCCCCAGGCCCAGCCTGAAGGCCTCCAGGATACCAATTCTAAGAGGAGCATCACCTAAAGTTAGAGTAGAGGTTGGCCTGGGAGTGTTGAGGGATCCAAAGGGTGGAAGAACTGGGGAGTTCAGACTGGAGAAGAGGACAAAGCTGGGAGGAAACCCTGGAGTCAGGCCAGGCTCCAGGGAGTATCCGTGGGGAAGACAGCACAGGCTCACACAGAGGCAGGGGAGGTCCAGGGAGCAGGGCCAAGGCCAGGGCAGAGTTTAGCTTTGCTTTACTCCAATGAGACCCCAAAGAGCACTTCCCATTGGCCCCAGATCCCCAAGGAGTGAACTGGGGCTGCGGTGTGGCACCAGGAGTCCGGGCAGCTGGACTTTGGGGGTTGGAGGGAGGAGATACAAGCCTCCTCAGACCCTCTCCTTGAGCCCTAGGGTTCCTGGACACAAGGCCCGTGTCGCATGGTATTGTCATGGCCCGTGCAGCTGTGTCATCCTAAAAATAACCTAGAGTCGCGCTCTGAGGCTTAGAGACCAGGGCCCAGAATCTGGGTCAGATGTCTCTAACGTGTCTATCCAGAGGAGAGATGCTCTAATATTTCAGACAGAGACTGAGGTGGGGAGCAACAGCCCTAACCCCCACTCCCAAGGCAGCCTCAGGTGCCCCTGTCAAGCTGAACATCACAACTCAGAGTATCAAGAGGATGGCAGGGTACTGACGTTTGGGGGAGCTTCTGTAGCCTGGTGAACTCTTATTTACTCTTTGAGTCCCAGCACTAATGCCACCTCCTCAGTGAAGGCTTCCATGACTGCCTCCCTGCTATGCTACCATAGCCTTTCTTTTGGAGTACTTGGCACATGGGTTTGTCCTGGCCTGCTCAAAGCCTAGACTGTAAATGCCTCCAGGGTATGGGCTCATCTGAATTATTTCCATCTTTTCAGTGCCTGGCAAGGGGCTGGGTGAACACTCAGTAAATGTTTGTTGAATGAACAAGCCAGCTTCAAATCTGGACTTTGTGGAAGCTTACAGAGAACCTCAGTTTTCTAACCTGAGAAATGGGAATCATCAAGCTTTCCATGTGAGATTGCAGGGCAGAATGAATGAGTACTGGCATGTAAAGTACTCAGCGCACTAGTGTTTGGCTCACAGTACTGTCTCAATGAAAGATGGCCTCAGGGCTGGCCCACACCCTGTGAGGACCTTTCCAGCATAGATTTATGAGGAATTGTCTTGGCCTTGTCTCTTTTCACGTTTTACCTTAGTTCACAGAGGCCCTGGGCTTGGCTCCAGGTCTGAGAGTCTCCCCTCTGGATCATGCAGCTGGAGCCCAGTGGACCTGACCCCTCGGGTAGACCGGCCTCGGGGCCTGATGAGGGGCTGGCAGACGTGTTCTGGGCTTTCCTAAGCAGAGCCCTGAGACCCGTGACTCTGGCTCCATCCCCACCCCCCTACCCTTCAGGGTGAATCTGGTACCTGAAGGCCATGACCCGTGACTCTGGCTCCATCCCCACCCCCCTACCCTCCAGGGTGAATCTGGTACCTGAAGGCCCGGATGGTGGTGAGGCCTTCCACAGTTTCAGCGAAGTGCGAGAGCAGCGGGAGCTGGGTGGTGTCGTCCAGCTGCTGCAGGTCCCTGTGGGGGAAGTGGGGAGCAGAGCCAAATGGTTAAGAGGGTAGGTCGGGGCTCAGCCTGGGTCTGAATCGTAGCTCCACCCGGACTATTGCGGGGCCAAATGGCTTCACCCCTCCGGGCCTCAGTTTCTCACCTGTGAAGAGGGAAGAGGAGGCTACCACCCCATCTCGTTCATGCAGATGCTTAAGCAGAGCATGTTGAAGGGTTACCATCAGCCTGCATGTCATCCACCTCACGTCTGCATCTGTCCGCTGGCTTTGCTGCAGCGCCTCACTCTGCGGTGAGGCTCTACAGGCAGTGTTGGTTCCCTTTCAGAGGTGAACAACCTTAACAGCCAGGCAAAGGAACAGGAGGACCAAACTCCCCAATAGCCACCACAGGTGTTGGCACATCACAGGCCAGGAACTAAAGAGCTCCTTGAGACGGAAAGGCCAGTGGTTTCCATGGCAACAGAATTTGCTCCTGCTCCCCACAGCTGCACCTTGACAAGTGTATTAGTACCCGGGAGGCGAGGTTGGAATGCAGGAAGCAGCTTTCCTGGACAAACTACACCCATGGCCAGAGTGGATGCCGGGGGAATAGGGTGGTGTCTCTGGCAAAAGAAATGAACTTTGCAGAACAGCTTGGATAGTGTTTAAAAAGCCTCTGTGATTTTGTGGATATCAATGCACTTTGTTCTTTGTGGGTACCAAGGGATTCCAGATCAACCAGGCAAAAAGCCATTTATACTGATCTTGATCCTTGCAGGCAAGGTAACTGTAGCCAAAATGTATCTAAATTTTATTATTATTATTATACCCAATCAGTATTTTGACTCATTTCTAACAAACTCTGTGTACTTGAGAGACATCCTTAACCTTTCTGACCACAACCCCAGAAACAAACACATTTTATATTACAAATCAGTACACACACATGCATATCCCCCCCACACACACCCATACACAGCCAAAACAAAGGTTTCATCAAGCAAAGCTTACTGTTACTATATGTGAATACAGTCTGATATTTTCTATATATTTTCTATTTCATTGAAAAACTGGTTGTTATCTATGATACTGATATCATGACCCACTGATAGGTTGTGGTTGGCAGTTTGAGAAACACTGGCCTAGAAGCTCTTAAAAACTGGCCCTACAAATCTTTGAATCTGTGAGCTTCATAGAATCGCTCCCAGAAAGAACTTCTTAGAAAATGTTCTTAGAAAATTTTGAGTAGGAAAGAGTCATGCATGGTTCCACAGCCCATGAAGGCAAATGTGATCAATGAGAAAGGCAGTGAGAGGCTCCCTCCAGTCAAGGATTTTTCTATCCTTGCTCTGGACCCACGTGAGTTGGGAGATCTGATTGCCATCAGACCCGTCACATCAGGTGCCCTCTGATTTTATGCATCAGCAATCAGCCTGGACACTAGAAGCATACAATCCTTCTAGGCAGCATTTTGGCAAAATGAATGAAGGGCATAGTCACATGTATATACCCTGACCTAGCAATCCCATTTCTCAGCGTATCACCCCAGGAAATAGTGCAGATAGTAACTGCAGTGTGTGCTACCAGATGCTTATATTAGGATAGTGGAATATGAATATTTCCATTTTCATTTTGGGGAAGGGGACATGACTCTACCGCTTCTACGTTGATTCTGATAACAGAACTGAAGTGACTATTGCAAAGCAGCTCCTATCCCTCACCCCCACTGGCAAGTGCTGCCATCACCTGGATGCCACTCGGAAGTACTTCTGGATGAAGTAGCACACGACAGCCAGGGGCAGGAGGGCCACGAGGAACACCGGGGTGACATAGGAGATGACGGCCAGAGCTGAGACACAGAGCAGGGTGGAGCGGCTCAGGCACTCCAGTGTGGATGGGATGTGCTGCGGGAAGGGAGCATGAGAAAGGGAGGTGAATTTTTTTTTTCAAAGCTTTTTTAAAAAATATATTTATTTATGTATGTCTGCACTGAGTCTTAGTTGTGGCACGTGGGATCTTGGTTGTGGTATGTGGGAGCAGCCGGCAGGTTCCAGAGCTCTTGGGCTCTGTAGTTTGTGGCACGCAGGCTCTCCAGCTGAGGCCCTCTGGGCTTAGCCGTTGCGGCACGTGGGCTTAGTTGCTCTGTGGCATGTGGGGTCTTGGCTCTCCCACCAGGAACTGAACCCTCATCTGCTGCACTGGAAGACGAATTCTTCCACTGGATCAGGGAAGTTCTGGGAGGTGAGTTTTGGTATTTGGTTATCTTCAGCGTGTCACCTGCTGCCAGGTTTTGCTCCTCCTTTACTACTGGTCCATGTCTTATCCCTGCAGCTACACTGTAGGCTCCCTGAGGCCAGGCATTAGGACTTTGCTTTTTCACCATTTAGTACGATGAAGAATAAAGGACACAGGCAGAATCAAAATGTTTGTTCTCCAGAAAATCAGTCACTTTGGTGCAGAGTATGCTGGAACCTTCCTGTGAGCCAGAGTGGGCTTGGCCAGAAGCCAAAGGGATGTGGTTTCTTTCAGCCTCATTAGGAGAGTCTCCCAGGGAAGGCCCCAGGTCCTGAGGCAGCATTGTAATCAGATGGAGCCCACTAAGTTCTTAGCCCAAGGCTCTGATCAGCTAATCTGGGGAAGCCAGCGTCAGACAGGAGAAGCTCCTGGGGACCTGGCTTCTCTTTGGACTGGGGACATATATCATCGCAATCTTGTGTACCTGGTCGATGGTGTTACAATCAGATGAAAATCTGTTCAGGATGCTTCCAAGGGGAGTGGTCTCGAAAAACCTAAGAGGCGATCAGAGGGCAGTTACTCATCCGTGTATTGATTTCCTTCCTGTTTACTGAAGGAGGGTAGTTATTTTTTTGTTTCCACATCTCTGGAGTCATCCCCAGGTCTGCCTTCCCAGGACGATTGCCTGTGTCTGGCTTGTGTCCCTGAGAATTCCCGCGGCTGCCCAAAGGGGTGCTGGGCCCTTCGCAGCCTCTCTGACCCTCCAGCCCATATGTGACCACTGTCACCCTTCTCTGCTTCTCATTGGGCCTGCCTCACTCAGCAGCTGTTCTCCTGGGGACGCAGAGTTCTCTCCAGAGAGACAACTCTCCTGGGGGTGGGGATGGGGCGGGGAGGGCAGAGGACGGGCCTTGGGGACAGCCTGTCAGCTGGCTGACCCTGCGAGGCCACTCCAGCTGTCAGCACTCTGGCTGTGACCCGGAACCGGCCCAACCCCAACCAGAGAATTTCAGAACCATAGACCTGGGACAAATAGAGGATAAGTAAACTTGGAGGCTGTGTCTGTGGGCCACAGACTGGTCATGAAACTGAAGAGAGGAGACTGTGATTGGATGATGAGGAGGGATCAGATAGCCTGTTTGCCTGCTGGGTTTGTAAACTGAGTTGGCAGCCAATCGGGTTGAGACAGCTTTAACTGTCTTTCACACCAAGCAGCCTTTGGGGTTTTGATTGATCCCATTACAGAGGATTAGAATAACTACCCTGTGTGTCCCTGGGGTCAGAACCTGAAGGATGGCTGAATGAGGAAGGAGAGGCAGGGAAGGGCGGAGCTGAACCGGGGTGGTACCTGCCTAGAAGGGGGAAGCATTCATGCAGCGCCTGCAGCCCTTTGAAGGGCTGTTGTGAGAATTAGATGAGTTGTGTGACATTTCTAGCACCCTGTCTAGCTGAGTAGATAACAGTTTCCCTGTTTTCTGCACGAAGGAGGGGGCTTTTCCCACCCCATGTCTTTGTGTCACATCTAGCGACCTGCAATAGAGATCGTATGTATTGATATATCCCCATTTTACAGATGGGAGAGCGGAGGCCCAGAGAACAATGACTCGCCCACAGCCAGGCACAGCCAGGGGAGAGGGCTACCTCATGGGAGCCAGGATGATCTGGTTCAGCAGGCTGCGGTGCAACCTCTTGGCGACCTTCAGCCCCGTCCATTCCACTGTGACAGACGTGATGAGGCACAGCACGATGCCCAGGCTGCAGAGCACCGTGAACACCATGGCGTAGCCGGTCTGGTTGAGGGAACACTCCTGGGCCTGGCAGAGAGTGAGGCTGGCATCCTGTGGGGGTGGCCCATGCTCAGCCCTCCCCGTCCCCTGGCCCCGGCACTGGGGCTGCGGGACGCACCTGGCTGAGGGAGCAGTTCCGGGCCACGGGGCTCAGGGTCAGGGCGCTGTCAGTCCACTTGGCCAGCCAGTAGTCGATGGCCACCAGGACCATGTGCTTGAGCAGCTGGGAGAAGACAAGCAGCGAGAGGAGCAGGGTGCCAGCCGAGGACAGGTAGTTGGCACAGGCCCGCCACGGGATCTTGGCACGCTGGTGCAGCACCGACGACAGGTTGTCCTCCTCCTCGCTCTCGGCCGCCTCCTCTGCAGGTGGAAGAACCCCCTTATGGAGTCACCTTACACACCCCTCTGAAGAGAACAGGGGTTGGATCAGCCCCGCTTACAGATGGGGAGACTGAGGTGCACAGGGGGGAAGGTGTGCCTCAGAGGCACACCATCTCCCCACTCCCGGAACCCCAACCCTTAGTTTCCTCACGGTGGAGCAGACCTCAGGCCATGATTCCACTCCAGTCCCGTGGCCTGTACCTTCCTCCTCTTCCTCATCCTGCAGGAGCCCATCTCTTGAGGACATGGCCCGGGGCAGGCCCTGGGGTGGCTCCGTAGCTTTTCTCTCCATGACGGTTTCCTGAAAGATAGATGGGGCATGGCTAATGTCCTCAGGGTGTGCAGAGGGGAAAAGGGAGGCGGGTAGGGGGGAACTGCCCCTGGTAATGACCACTGGCAGTTATCGAGTTGCCCCTGCCTGGAGGGTGGTCCAGATGGACACATGTTTGCCTGCCAGAATTTATTCCTTCCCCTTTATCAGCTACTAGCGTCCCAGTATCCCTGTGGGAGACCACCTCTCCCTTATTCTGCCTCTGGGATTCAGGTGGGCTAATCATTCTCTCTGACTCCCAGAGTGGGCATGTGACCCAGGATTGGTCAGTCGTCACATTCCACATCCCTGACCACAGTGATTTGCTCAGGATGGGACCAACAGGCGTCAGCCCTGGGACTTTTGCTGAACCATCATAAAACAGGCACTGTCTTTCTGGCAGAGCTGCTGACCTGGAAGAGTGGAAGCCTGAGATGCCGATGGCCCTCACTGCCTCCACGAGAATGAAGCCAGTGTGAAAGAAGCAGAGCCAAAGGATGGGGAGAATTAGATTCCCGATGATATCGCTTGATCACCTGGATCCAGCTCCACCTGAAGCTATAGCATCACTGGACGTTCTAGTTTCCTGAGCCAGTAAATCCTTAACTCCTCACCCCCTTTTTCTCTTTGTTTAGCCGGTCTGAGTTGGTTATCTGAAGCTTTGTAACTAAATGGTATCTGACTATTTCAGGACATGGGGAAGGCATTGGCCTGACTCTGTCTTGGGTAGCTGGCACAGGTACTGGCTGTCTAGTCGGAGCAATTTCATGCCCAGCTCCACACACATTTGTGTGTGTTTGTGGGGGACTTCCTAGGGCCAATGAGGGCAGGAAGGCCTTTATGAATTCAGGTTCTAGCAGAACCTTATCCTCAGGGGCCAGGCTGCCTGACCCCCATGCTACACCCACCTTCTCCAGTTCTTGGTCCTGCCGGTTCATCAGGGTCTTCCAGTGCTCAAAGAGCTGGCACTCAGACCTCTGGAAGTCCTTGAGGGTGCCCTCCCTCTGGATGGTGCCATCCTTCATTGCGATGATCTAAAAAGGCAGAAACAAACTCAGTGGGGGGCTGGCTGAGGCGGGGGAATGGAGGTCATACCCCTGCCTGACCGAGGGGTTGGAGATGGATGTGCTCAGAGCACACACCCCTTCCCCACCACAGATGGCTCCAGCTCACCCACTGCCCTCAGCAGGACACTCCAGGATTTAGAATCTAGTACATCTCAGGGGTAGTTTTCAATGGTTGCCCCGTGGTTGATAGGAGGGTTTGCAGAGCAAATTAGTGCATCCTGGTCAAGTTGTCTGCTTATCCCCAAGAACTGCAGCAATGACAGCTGTTTGCATGCACTTAATGGGCTAACAGCTCATTACCCTCAACTCCTCCTCACATCAGGCCTGACAGGTTCCACCAGTGTTTGGCAAAGCACCTGTTGGTCTAAATGTGTGAGGCCTCTTTGAGATCAATAAAATGTATTTTATTTGAAACATTCAATGCTTTATACTCACGTAGACCCATCATTAATTCAGAAATCCAACCTGCTCTTCTCACTCCCACTCACCCCATGCTGGGGTTCAAGGGCTGATGCCCCAAAGTCCTGTTCACTTAAGGAACCAGGCACTCCTGTGTTTGCCTTCTTTGGACTAAGGGTTGTCCTGAATTGTCTCACCAGGGTCACTGCAGAAACTCAGACACAAACTTGTACCTCCTCTAATAGCTATTTTTATTTTTATTTTTTAAAAATATTTATGTTTATTTATTTATTGGCCCTGAGGCATGTGGAAGCTTAACTCCCTGCCAGGGATTGAACCCTCACCCCCTGCATTGGAAGGCGAAGTCTTAACCACTGGACCGGCAGGGAAGTCCCCTAATAGCTATTTTTAAAATCTGGAACTCCTCCTCCACCCCCTGCCCCCTGTATTTTTTCTGCTTTAATAGCTTTTCTAAAAAGTCTGGATCTTTTTCCTTTTTATTCATAGTAGAGGGGAAGACCTTACTACATGAAGAAGGAAGAATTATTTGAGGGGAATTATCAGGGGCACTTAACACAGACCTGAAGCTTAGGAAGGGCCTCATTTTCACAGACAAATTTATGTAGGAGTCAGGCAAGGCCTCAGTTTCAAAAGTCACATGATTTCCATTTTAAGAATGCTTTCCAATTATTTGAAAAATAACTACTGTCTTCATGTTGAGGAATATGGGGATTTAACTGATGTGATATTTCATTCTACTGATAACACTGATGTTTCTATTACTACTGCCACGGTTTGTTTCCATATTTCCCATTTGATCCTAACTTGAATCTGACGCACTAGTGGACAGGAAGATGGCTCTCCTGTCCACATGGGCACTCCCCAAGGACAGGAGAATGAGTCATCAAACTGGGTAGGAAATGGAAGTAGGAACTGAGTGTCTACTTCTTTCTGAGACTTCTTGGTGCTGACCTTGGGTGCACCCACGGGGCCCCCGGTCAGGAGGCAGATGTCTGCAACTCTAGGTGACACCCAACACGTGGACTATGCCAGGCCTCCCTGATGGGCCCAGCCTGAGTGAAGCCACCCAGCGCTGCTCTCTTCTGCTCTGCGGCCCTCAGCAATTTGCTGCTCAGACATCTGATGGAGTCCTTTGGAGACACCCAACTGCCTCTCCCACCATAGCCCTCCACAGTTTGACCGCTGCTGGCCCCTCACCCAGTCTGCATGCGGTAGGTACTGGAGCTTGTGGGTCACTAGGACCACTGTCCTCCTATCATCTCGGAGCAGCTCAAGGATCCCGGCCTGCATCAGATGGTCACTCAGATGGACATCGAGAGCTGAGAAGGGGTCGTCCTGGGTAGATGGGAGAAAACAGGGGCAAGCATGGGGGTGGGTAGCAGTGGATATAGAACAGTGGACGGACATGCTCTGGTTTAGGACTGACACCACTTCGCTGTGTGGCCTTGGAGAGTGTACCTAACCTCTCTGGACCTCAGCCATCAGTCATCACTCTCAAACAGGTCTGATCACAAGCACTTCCTGACTCCTGAACCTCCAGTGACTCCCCATAGTCTGTTACGTCCGAATTCCTTAGCACCCTAATACAGACCCTTTCCCACCTGCTCAGTTTTCCTTTCCAGCCTCACTTCCCATCTGTCTTGTAAAAGCTCCCTACGCTCTGATTTCCAGGGAATCTGCCATTCCAGGCCTTGGCCCAAGCTTTTCCCTCTGCCTGGAGTGCTGATCTGCCTTTTGTCTATCAGGTGAAGTATTTTTCATCCTTCAGCACTTCCCCTAAGCACCAGCTCTTCCTGTGTCCTTTCTTGATGCCTGAGCCTAGTCTTCCCTCCCTCTGTTCCAGTGATACCCTGCAGGAGGTCAGATCTGATAGCTATTTGTCTACCCTGGACCGTGGGGCCCTGAAGAACTGATATCCCCTGTATCCATGCCTAATACAGAGTAGAAGCTTAAAAGTTAGCTGAAATAAATTAAAGTATCCACTTTATTTCTCTCTAACAAGGTTGTTTAAAGCTCACAAGGGATCATGAATAAGCTAGTACTTTGTAAAATGCTATGCTTGTGTTAGACGGTAACAAACGGTGTGAACCTTTCCATTATGCAGTGAGTTTAGTGGGGAGGTGACGGGGTGGAGAATAAAGCCAGGATCAGAGAAGTGAGAGTCCTTCTGCCAACGGTCTGTCCAGATGGCTCCCTCTTTCCTTCCATTTAACTGACTCACTCTTTAATGCTCTCTTCTATGAAGCCCTCCCTGATTACTCTTGTCCTCACAATTGTCTCCCTGGACAAGGCCCCTCACAGTCTGTCACACAGTCTGGCTTTCAAGTGGGCTGTGGCTCTTGAGTATTGGCGAGCTCTGTTTCCCTAATTAGATTCTAAACCTCTGAAGCCAAGGGCTATGTCTTGGAATTCTTCAGTATCAACTAAGGCACACTACACAGAACTTGGCATGAAGGAGGGTGGGTACAGCCAAGTTTTAGCTCATGTTTGATTATTAGAGGTTACCCGGAGTGCTGTGTTAAGAAGGATTCTGAGGCCAAGTTAAGTTTTCATGGGAGAGAAAACTGAGATCAATTAGCAATGTCTGCTCTGGGCCTGAAACAGGAAATGGCAACTCACTTTCCACATATTTGTGATTCTTATATTTGGGCTAAATAAGTATTAATAGGTTGGGGATGTTCTACAAAGCAGGGACCTATAATTACTCCTCATTTCCCCTCATGGCTACTGCAGAGCTGTGTGAAGTCCACATTGATCAGCTAGACTAATCTTGTCTCAGTTTTTCCATCAATAAGATCAGTAGGTAGGGAGGGAGGTGAGAGGGGGGGTTCAGGATGGGGAACAGATGTACACCCATAGCTGATTCATGTCAATGTATGGCAAAAACCACTACAGTATTGTAAAGTAATTAGCCTTCAATTAAAATAAATAAATTAATTTTTAAAAAAAGATCTGTAGGTAATATCTCTGGCAGGAGAAGTTTGCTCCTGGAGAGGGATGTTGTTTGGTGATGGGGTGTGTGTGTGTGTGTGTGTGTGTGTGTGTGTGTCTGCCTGTGTGTGTGTGTGTGTGTGTGTGTGTGTGTGTGTGTGTGTGTGTGTGCCTGTCTGCCTGAGCCAAGGGGGCAGCCAGACACAAGTACCTCAAGGATGTTGCTGGCTGGTGCACTCACCAAGAAGACAACGTTGGTGTGCTGGTAGAGGGCTCGGGCCACGCTGATTCGCTGGCGCTGACCACCGGACAGGTTGATGCCCTGCCGCCAAAGGGGAGGAAAGGTCAGGCCTGCACAGCCCTTCAGCAGAGACTGTCCAGGCCCCTACTTGATGTGATCTCTTTGGCTTCATTCACCTCTTTGTATCCTCCTCATCTGGTAGAGAGGAGGAACTTGTACACATTCACTGAATTCATTCAGAAGTGGGGAGAATGATCCCCAGCCTCTGACAATTCACCATGTAGGTGCTAGGGACCATCTGACCCATGAAAACCAGGACAGAGGAAAGTGAGAGTCTCTCAGTCATGCCCGACTCTTTGCTACCCCATCAACTATACAGTCCATGGAATTCTCCAGGCCAGAATACTGGAGGGGGTAGTGATCTTCCCAACCCAGAGATCAAAACCAGGTCTCCTGCATTGCAGGTGGATTCTTTACCAGCTGAGCCACAAGGGAAGCCCAAGAATGGTATGGGTTGTCTATCCCTTCTCCAGTGGATCTTCCTGACCCAGGAATTGAACCAGGGTTTCCTGCATTGTAGGTGAGCTCTTTACCAACTGAGCTATCAGGGAAGCCATAGGAAGGGAAGATTTAAATCACACACCAGGAGGAAAGCCATGGGAGAATCCTATTCATCTAAGCTTATGGAGGAGGGACCCCACCTGAGGATGAAACAGGAAGAATAACCCTGAGGCCGGCGCAGGGCTGGGCGGGCTCTCAGTACATACTCGGGGTGTCAGTAGAGAGGTCAAGTCCTCCTCAGCCTGAGAAAGTGCTAAGCTGATCTCTGCACCCAGCAAGACTGGAAACTTGTCCACGACAGCCACCAGCCTAGGGCTCAAGGAGATCATTTTGATCCCATGGCAGGCACTCTGCAGCCTTACCCCGCTTTCATTTCGCATTCCCTGCTCTCCCTGAGAATGATTTCGGGGCGTGGTGATGGTGATGGGTGGGGAACAGGGGAGGCCAAGGGCCCCGGCTTTGAGTAACTCCCCTGGAGGTTGCTACTAACCCGTTCCCCAATCTGGGTCTGGTCTCCATGGGGCAAGATGTCGATGTCTGGCTGTAGGGAGCAGGCTTCAATGACCATCTTGTACCTGCAGTGGGGTGGGGTGGGGACACAGCTGAGCAGCCTGGCCAGAGGTGGGCCTGAGCTTTTGTAGAGGGTCATTACCCTCCGGGCAGCTGTGCCAGGATGAGCGATGGCTTTAATGGGCCTCCTGATGGGTGTGAGCAAACACCACGTGAGCTCGAAAAGAGCTGAGGGCAGCACCTGACACCATCTTGGGGCAAGTTAAATATTTGAAGGATGAAATTGGATGGGAGCAAATAGCCATGTAAGTGACAAGAGAGGGCCTGTGGCCCCTGTGTGGTGGGAAAAGCTAGAGCAGAGCCCACGCTTGGGGCACTGCCAGGGAAAAATCACTGCTGCTTTGTTGAGGCAGCAAATGATGATGGCTGCTTAAATATTTGCCCAGCCTGCTCCCCTCACAGTCCCCTGGTCAGCTCTCAGTCTGGGTGGGTGCCAGCCAGGGTGCGTGGAGGCATCAGAGTGTCTTGGTGACAGGCACTTGGGCGTTAGAAGATGGATTTGAAACCCATTTCTGTCACTTCCTGGCTGGGTGGTCTTGGGCAAGTTACCTAACCTTCCTGAGCCTTTATCCTCATCTATAAAATGGGGATAATAATAGTACCTGCCTACTGGGATTGGTGTGAGCATGAGAAGAAATCATGAATACTGAGAGCCTCTGGAAAGAGGTCCATGAATGTCAGCAGTCGTTAGCCCTGGAGGGATTTGTGTGTGAGCTACACTGGGGCGGGGAATCACGAGAATGGAGAGGGCAGAGCGCTGGGGGAGCCTTTTCACCAACCTCAAGAGGGGGCACCAGTGTGCCCACACCTCCCTCCCTTCCTACCCTCTCAACCACGGGAGGTGGACTGCCCTACTGTCCGGAACATCCGGATCATTTCCAGATGGACCATATATGGAACAGGCTGGAATCTCGATCAGCAGGCTGGAGAGCAGGATGGCGGGGTGAGGGAGATGGACGGAGGAGCAGGCAGCTGGCTGTGCTTAGGAGCTGGGGAGGGAGACTAAAGCATGACCAGTTTCTCCCCTCCCTCAGCCTGCCTCCCTCTGGAAGGCTTTTACCGTTGCTTGTTGAAGGGACTCTCAAAGGTGATGTTCTCCTCCACGGTGGCATTTAGCAGCCACGGCTTCTGAGAAGCATAGGCCACTGGGCCTCTCTTCCTGGAAAAAGCAGGGCAGGAGGAGGGGAGGCATTCTCAGGGGGTCACTGTCAGAGGTGGTTATCAAGCTGATGGACAAAACTGGGACTAGGGGGCGGGGGCGCCGCGAAGACGAGGAGGTGCAGCTGGCTGAAACCTGCTCTGTGTGTGGCTCCTGGTGGCCTCTCCATCCCCCAAGGCACGAGGCAGGCTTGGGTGCTGGGCCTCAGCTGACTGGGGGACATGGGACCTCAACCCCTCCCTGCTCTCCACCCCTCCCTGTCCCACCTCTGCAGTTTGTCCCTTTCCCAGGTTTACTCGGAGCCTGGGAGAAGCCAACTAAGTGAATACTTGAACTCTGATCTCCTTCCTTGGGTAGCCCTCAAACCACTCAACTTTGATGTTAGCAGCTAACTCTCCAAACAGAAATTTTAAAAAGAGCACTGTTAAGGAAATCATGTTTAGCGTGGTATGGTTTCTGAAGACAAAGAAAGAAAAAAAGGAAAAAGAAAAGGAAAAGATGACCACAGGGATAAAAATGATCTGGTGTGAAGGGCTTGATGCCCAGAAGCAGCAGTGGTCTCCCAGCCACCCTGTGAAGCACAGCCCCCTCCCTGGCCTCCTCTGCAGCTGGGTTGGACCTGGGGGGCTGCCTGCCTGAGCTCTGTGGCTCCTCAGGCCTCACAGCCCCCCTGAAGAAGTCTGCCCCAGGGGGCAGTGCTCGGGGTCACAGTACCTGACGTCCGCGTCGGCCACCGTCTCCCGCTCGGGGCTGCAGCAGGGAGGGAAAGACATACATTCAGGGTTCACCCACGAGGACCGAGCACTCTATAGACATTCTCAGCTCCTTCAGACCCAGCGCGAGGGCCTTGATAACCCCTGAGATGGAGTCTGCAGCCACAAATGCCACAGGTCCTCCTGGGGAGCCTCCACTGCCTGAATACAATCGGGGTGTGTGAAATTACAAGGGAGAGTGGAGGGAAGGCACCTTGGGTGTAGGCTCACGGTGGTGGGGGTCTTCCTACGTCAGGGGAGTCTGAGGCCCAACTCGTGGCTCCTGCAGATCCAGCCTCTGAGTCAGGGCTCGGATGCACTGGCAGAGCTTGTGGGCTGACGTGGCTGCGCAGACAGCTGGAGCAGGGAGTGCACTCTGACAGCGGCCAGCCCGGGTGGGACAGGCCACCGTGGGTGCCTGCGAGTCCGGGGGCGGGAACCCATAGCTAATGCAACTCAGGGTAGCACCTGCAGGGCTGAGAAGGGCTCCAAGTGTGATTCCCAGAAGACAACCTTGGGGCCTAGGGTATTCACCCAGAGGGACAGGGTCAGCTGTGGTGGCCATGTGGCCTGGACGGACCCCAGCTGCTCTGGTGTCAAATATTCTGTCCTGTTGCTCTTGTCCACATGTTCTCCTTTGTCACATACTGTGAGGTCTGCTTTTTGGCTCAAGAGTTACGATTACTATGGCTAGAGAGGCTGGGCTGTCATCAGGCCCTGGCACTCACCAAGGTAGGAGAAACGGCAGAGACAATGTGGGGACGTGAAACCTCTGTGGAGTTGGAGAGTGAAGGCCAGACACTTACACTGACTTACAAGGTCAAGTCAACCTTCCCAGTCCTGACTTCCCACCTCCTCCAGTGTGTCTCGATTGTCTTGAAAGAAGTGTGCTTAGGGAGGGTTGTGAAGGCCTTATGACCACATTAATCTATTTCACTTGGATGTTTTAGACAACCAGAACATAAAGCACATAGAACATAAAGCAACAAGGCTGAATCTTCCTTATAGCTTTGTTTCTCAACTTTTTCTCCTTGATCACCCCAGGGCCATTTTAGACATATTTTTTCTAATTGTCCTTTCCCTGCCACATTTATTTTCCAATTCAGTGGATTTTAAAAAATAATTACATTCACAAGTTTGTGCAACCACCACTGCTGTCTAAATTGACAACATCTTCATTACCCCTAAAAGAAGCCATAACCATTAGCAGTCATCGCCTTCCTCCCTTCCCACTAATCCACTTTCTGACTCTATCCACTATGAAATTTTAAAACCACAGATCTAGTGTATGTCTGCTTATATACTGTGGCCCTTTGGAGAGCCACAAAACATTGGAATATCTATGTTTTTCCTCTCCAGTACCAGATTTTTCCCTCTTTGAGAATGCATGCCTCACATATTACAGGGCTTCATGTCTCTAAGTGTATGTGGACTATACAGCCCTGAATCTATACTCAGCACCCCTCCCTGCCCCACACACCCTGCCTAGCCCTTCCCCTCCTCATTTTTTAAAAAACTTTTCCTCCCCTGTATTCCCTCTTCTTTTGTAAAATTGGTCACATGGCATGGCATTTGGGATCTTCGTTCCCTGATCAGGGGTTGAACCTGTGTTGCTTGCAGTGGAAGTGTGGAGTCTTAGCCACTGAACCACCAGGAAATCCCCCCAAGCCCCTTCCCTTTATTGAGGACCCACTTCCAACCCAGTCCCAAGGCTGTACCTGGGGTCTTCTCCCGTCTCGCTGTCAGGAAGGCTGCTGGGGCACAAATGGGAAACAACACCACCAGTTACTTCTCCCCTGCCCATTGCCTTTATTTAGATCACATTGTGTCTTTGGGGAGAAGCAGCCTCCACAATCCCCACCCCTCCCACCCATCCCCAGTGTCCCCAAGTGGCTTCTCAATTTCTGTCCCTCCCACAGCCCCTGGATGGGCTTCCTCCAAGCAGCAAGGGCTTTATCAGTGCTCCTGGCACCACTCCCAGCAGCAGCGAGGCTGGCTTGGTGTCAGGATGGGCTTTTAGTTGGGAAAACTAAAGCTCAGAGAGGGAAAGTGACTTTCCCAAGGTCATAATCATTTCATACAGTGTTTTCAAACTGTGGATTGGGACCCAACATAGGGTCTGAAATAAGTAATCTGCAACTGCACTAAACAAACAAACATACAACTCCCTCACCCCAAAACCAGTTTGTACCACATGTGGTCAAGCTGTATATTCTTTGTGTAAAATTTTTTCTTGCATATCAATGCATAAATGTAGCAGACTGTGATATAAAATGCATTTCATACTATGAATTATAGTAAAAAATTTTTTTTGAAAAACAGTGTATGAAGTGACCTGAATTTTGGTGCCAACTTTACTAGTGCTCTTTCTCTTGCCCCAGACCACCTTTCAACCTTCCAGAAGCAGCCTTCTGCCAATGAAGTGTGTACATCTGACATGCACGTTTGGGGAAAATCAATCTGTTCTGTTTTCATGCAGATCTTACTTTAATAAAACCAGCTAACATTTATTATAATCTTGACAAGCACAGTGATAAGCACTGCAATCAGTTCAGTTCAGTTGCTCAGTCGTGTCCGACTCTTTGTGACCCCATGGACTGCAAGACACCAGGCTTCCCTGGCCTTCACCATCTACTGGAGTTTAGCACTGCAATACTATTATCTATTTTAAAGTTCAAAAAAACCATATGGAAGAGGTCTCTTTATAGACAAGGAATGTCTCTTTAAAGACAAGGTGACTTTTGAGAGTTTAAGTAACTTGTCCAAAGTCACACATCCAGCAAATAGTAGAGGAAATAGATCTGTCTGATTCCAAAGCTCCATGCTGTTAATGACTATGTTATATTGCCTCACTATGACTACCCAGGTCATAGCTCTGATAAATTTGTTGCAAGGAAAATCAGGATGGATAGAAACAGGGATGGGAAGAAGACAGATGAAATTCTCTTTTGTCCTCTGGGGCAACCCACTCCAGTACTCTCGCCTGGAAAATCCCATGGACAGAGGAGCCTGGTGGGCTGCAGTCCATGGGGTCGCTAAGAGTCGGACACAACTGAGCGACTTCACTTTCACTTTTCCTTTCATGCATTGGAGAAGGAAATGGCAACCCACTCCAGTGTTCTTGCCTGGAGAGTTCCAGGGACGGTGGAGCCTGGTGGGCTGCCGTCTATGGGGTCACACAGAGTCGGACACGACTGAAGCGACTTAGCAGCAGCAGCAGTAGCAGGCAGAACTTAATTGAGACCTTGATGGATATATAATCACCAACTCCCTATGATCTTATTCTTTGATCTTTATTAGTTTCACTTCATTCTCTCAACTCAATCTAACTCGTATTGCTTAATCATCAGATTGCTGTGATTTATGGACAAGCTGGTAACATGAAACAGATAAAAAACTCAAGCTTCCAAATTCCAACTCTGTGTCCACAGCCCGGAGAAGCTTGTCTCTACAGTCTTCTGCCTTGACTGTTTCCAGAGTTGCAAACGCTGTTATTTATCCAGAGGGAAGCACATCTGTGGCCTCCCCAAGGACCCCGGGACACAGGGAGCTCCTTCGGCTCTAACTCAATTTGCATCATTATCTGGGCTGCTCGATTAGCCCTTATAATGGACTACTTTCCCTCTAATAAGTTCCTGTGTAAGTCCTTTATCCCCAGTGGGATTTTAAGGCAGGAAGAGCATCTTGTTTAGCCCCCACAGGGCTTAGCATATGGGAGATCTGTTATAAATGGAGGTTGATAACAGACATCTTTAATTATTTGGGAGGAAGGAAGGGAGGGGGGCTGGCACTCAACATGAGGCATTGTGTACAGTTGTTTGTATCCATGGTTTCATCCTCACAACAACTCTATAAAGAGGGTTTCCATCTTAGAAAAAAACCAAGGCTTAGAGTTTGCCTAATGTACCCAAAGTTCAGAGCTAGGGAGAAGGGAGGCTGTGGTGTGAATCCAGGTTCATCGTCTCCTCTTTCCAGCATAGTTCCATCCTTCCTAGAATGAGCCTCCTCATTGTATATGTATGTCTTAATCTGAAAAGTAAAGATGGGTACACATGGCATGCACTTCCTCCCATTGATTGCTGGGCTCTTAAAGGAGTGTTCCTCCTCTGCCTGCAATTTCAAGACCAAACACTGAGCTAAGAAGATAATCTCGCCAGTTCTCTGACCCATCTCCTTCTCTGCAACGAGCTGTGAGCTGGGTCCCTGTGTGCACACAACCTGAATCATGGCACAGAGCCTGCCCTCAAATGCCTCATGGACTGGCAGAGTGAATCCGACACGTACAGAAGTCAGAAAGCTATAGAGGCCAAAAGAAAAGTAGGAGCAAGAAAGTGCTATAGAACTTCGGGAGAAAAGTATACAAACACATATGCAAATATGCAGAAAAAAGACTGGAAACTTCTGGGTGGTGGGATAGTGTATGTGTTCATATTAGGTGGTTTTTGCCCTCTTTACACTTGCCTCTTCTCATATTCAATGTACATTCTTTTAGAATCAGAGAAATATATATATTTTTTAAAGATTATTTTTTGATGTGGACTATTTTAAAGTCTTTTTTTGAATTTGTTACAATATTGCTTCTGTTTCAGCTTTTTGGCTGCGAGGCATGTGAGATCTTAGCTTCCTGACCAAGGGTCAAAGGACCAAGGACCCCCTGCATTGGAAGGCAAAATGTTAACCACTGGACCACCAGGTAAGTCCAAATGTATATTTTGCAAGTAGTTTGGAGGAGAAAGAAATCTGAGATAGTGAGGAAGGGCTCATAGAAGTTACAGGTGAATGGAACCTCAAAGAGAGGATTGAGACAGGGAGTGGAAGAAGGGAATACCAGGCTGGAGGAGGAGCTGGCATGAGTGCAGGCAGTGGGAGAAGTGGAAGGAACACGGGCTATAAAGTCTGTATCTGAGGGGCTTCTCTACCCACTGGTTATGAAATCTTAGGCAAGTCCCTTTACTAAGGTAGCCTTGTTTCTTTATCTATAAAATTGAGGTCATGGTCGGAACCTCACTGTGATACTGGGAGAATGTATTAAGGACACAGCTCAGAGTTGGTTGGAGGGGAAGATGAGGATGGTGTTTGAGAATGAGGGATGGAGTAGGGGCGTGAGGAGACCATCCTTTCAGCTCAGTGCGTGGTTTCAAAGGTGCAGGCAGAGGTGGAATCCAAAGGCCCCAACACTCATTTAAGACCCCAACAATAAACAAGGAAGAGGAAAGCTGTGGGGACTGAGGTTGGAAGGGCAAGTTAGGACTTACAGGTCTCCACGGTCCATACATCCTGCCTCAGAGAAACTTATTGCTGCTCTGAAATGTAACCTTTCACCCACACTGCCCTTTCCAATTGAGGTCATTGGGTCCTAATGCCAAATCTCTGAGTGAGGAAAGGGTTTTTGCTATTGTTCAGATGAGGAAACTAAGGCTCAGACCGGTGAAATAACCTGCTCAACGTCACACAGCTATCGAGTGGCAGAGTGAGAACTGCAACCAGAGACCATCCCGTTCTCAAGGCAGGCTTGTCACGCTCACACAGCACCCCTTCTGTCTGCCCACTGTCTCTCCACAACTGCCTTCTCCAGGAAACTTGAGGTGTCCTTGAGCTCCTGACCCAACTCCCCAAAGTCTCCAGGGACTGTGTGAACAGATGGATCACAAGGCTATGCTGAGAGGAGCCTATTTTTTTTTTTTTTTTTGCATTTTGGCCACACCCTGCAGCATGTGGGATCTTAAGTTCCCTGACCAGGGATTGAACCCACACCCTCTGTATTGGAAGACAGAGTCTTAACCATTGGACCACCAGGGAAATCTAAGAGGAGTTGTTTTTCACCCCTGGGGAATCAGGCGTCTCAGGAAGCAGCCTTCACACCCAACCACCACAAGGCAGCAATGTTCTGAGAGTGTCTGAGAGCAAGCAGGGCCTGGGCCCTCACCCTAGTGGGTGGCAGGAGCAGCAGGGAGATCCAGTGAGGCCAGTTTGCAGTTCCTGGTGGGGAGCTGGGATCTTTCTCCCACCCCTAAGTTTTTCTAGGATCCCTGCTTCCTGCTGGCTCCCAGGGGACATCTAAAATCAATCTACTGTGGACACTAATGGCCCTCTTCTTTATTTCCAAGGAAAGAACTTCACTAGACTCTATCTGCTAATTCTGACCACTTATCAGAATGTTTTCCTCTTAATGATCAAGGAGAGAGTTTGCAAATTCCAGGTTAATGGTGCATCAGAGCACAGAGCTGGGCTGGGGCAGGTGAGTATCATCAGAGAGAATTTTGAAAGCTGCACAGTTTTCCCAGAGACCTGGAGCCCAGCAGCTGATGTGTGGGATCTGCTCAGGGTGGCCACAGTAATTCTTCAGCCTGGAATTCAGGGAGTTACCCCTGAACTCAGGACAGAAGCCCCACAGGCTTCTGTCCACCTAAGACTGGTAAGCCCCCTGAGGGTGGGGCCAGGTCTTCTCCTTTGTAGCTTACACAGAGTGGCTCACAAAATACACATCCCATGTGGGCACCGCATTGGACTAACCCTCCAGCCCCACCTCCAAGGAGCTCAGTGTCCTGGGGGAGACAGACACACAAGCATGTGATATGAGGCCACACAAAGAGGATTTGTACATTCTAAATGTTGGTGGAGAAGTTGGGTGGTAGAATTATGGGTGAGGGAAACAGCCTGGGCCAAGGTGTGTGGGAAGGAGAGAGACATAAAGACGTATTTAATGGCAGTCTCCTAAAGGTCATAAACTGTTCCCAGTTCATTCATTTAGCAAGTGAATTCATTTAGCAAAGGCACTGTAAATACAGAGAGACAAATAAGATATGATCTTTGTCCCCAGGGAGCTCACTGCAGTCTCTCCTGGGAGACAGGCTGGGGTATAATTAAAGAGCAATAGGGGAATTTTTTTTCCTGGCAAAGAAGTACATTGTCAAAGAATAATATTTACACTAATATTTATAGGGCACTTGGTATGTGCCAGGTTAAGCCTCACATTAACTCCGTGGGTAATAAGGGGAAACTGGTGCAGAAGGGTCACAGAATTTCCCAAAGGATGGAGTCCAGATTTGAACTCGGGCAGCCTGCCTCCTGAACTTCTGACCCTATGCGCTCAGCAGTACTGCTCATCGTTTTCAAGGAAGGAATAAATGAATGGTGCACACGCAAACCCTTCTCCCAGAGCATTCTCTGTTGTGTGCCTCCTACTCCCCCAAATCCCTGCCTTGGGCCTCCTGGGACTCTTTCTGGCTGCCTGGTTACCAGGTCTCAGCCCTGGTATGGATTAAAAAAAAATAGGAGCAACCTGGCATTGCCCTCACCTCTGGCTGCAAATAGGCAGGCCCTTGGGAGGGGCTGCTGGATCAAACGCTTTTTGCTCTTGGTTCATTCTGCAAGTGCATCATCTCCCTGCAGACCTAGGGCCCAAGGTCTGAGGCATGGAGCTCCTGCAAGTAGTGGAGAAGGGCCCTCAACATACAGCCCCTACACTTAACTCACTGCCCAGGGTACGTGTACAAGCTGTGTACAAGCCAGGATTCTGAGAGCAGATGAAGCCAATGAGCCATGTCTGGCCAGCCTACTCCTTCCCGTTATAATGAGCTTGGGGCTAGTCTCCCTTCCTGTGGCCTCTCTCTCTCCTATCCCTCATCCTGTATCATCAGTACCTTTCCTCTACAGCCTTCAGACTAAATCTTATTTCCTGGGCCTGGTACACAGGGTGTTTGACCTCAGCTCAGCCTACATTTTCAGTTCTGACCTTCACCAGTGCCCCCCACACCCACTGCTCTGGGCACCAGAACCACATCCTTTCACATCAGAATGCCTTTGCCCACCCCGATACCCCTGCCTGGAACACCTTCCCCTCCCACCCCTGCCTCTTACATCTGATGAAACCACAAGGGTCCCTCAAAACTCAGACACCATGTCCATATGAGTCTTTTCTCCTTGACCTCAGAGTTCACTCTTCCTCTGTGCTTGATGGTGGCACGAGGTGGCACCATGGGACTGGATATCTGTTCCCCTCCTTTGGAAGCAGGGCCACGTCTTCATGATCTTTGCATTCCTATTGCTGTGCCTGGGGTCTGGCGTACAGCAGGCACTTGATAAATGTGGGGCGAGTAAATAGACCAATGCAGAGAAACCAGAGCATAAGCTGAGTCATGAACGAATTCTCACAGCTTCTCAGGGTGGGCTGCAGGCTACCCTGACGTGCTCGCTATGCTTGGGAGGGAAACTGAGCCATGGAAGAGGACAAAGTAGCTTCTGGAGACACGAAATCCTCCCTGAGCCTCAAACAGAACCAGGATGTGGGGCCCAAGCTGCCTGTTGGGGAGAGTGAGTGTCCATGCAGACAGAGCTGTGAGCAGAGATGTGGTGGTTCTGCTGGGGTCGGAGAGCAGGGTATCACAGCCATAGCGGCTGCTGGCCTTGAACGTCAGGCTGGCTGTTTCTTCATGCTGCTCTCCAGCCCCTTCTCTCTCAGCACACAGTGGAAAGCCCATGCACTTGAGCACTTAAGTGGGCATTCTGCCATTTAAGAGCTGGGTGGCCTCGGGCAACCTGCTTCTCCTCAGTTTTCTCGTCTGTTAAATCGGGATATTGAGAACGCCTGCCTCATAGAGTTTGGTGAATACTGACCAAGACAATGAAGGAAATAAAGTGCCTTACACAGTAATCTTGCACAAAAGGGCTGCTCCAACTCCCTGGAGAGACCCCCTAGGGCTGGGGCAGAGGCTTCCGAAGAGAAAGGAGGAGCAGTCAGACCCTGAGAGCTTGGAGAGGAGGTGGGAGCTGAGGCTGAGGCCTCTGCAGAGGACAGAGAGGTCTGATGCTGGTGTAAAAGGGCACGCGAGGGTGAGGCAGGTGGGGAGGAGATGAAGGAAGTGGGACAAAGGGGACAGGATCAGAGAGGCTGAGCCGGATGCAGAAACGGGAATCCAGGAGTGACCCCAGTCTCTGAGCAGTGTAAACCCATCCAGGAAATCCCACCCTGCCCTGAGAGAGGGCCTGGATCCAGCTTGCCCTCTACATGGAAATTGAAGAATAATCTCTGGAGCTAAGACCCAAGGGATCCCAGCCCAACACAGCAGGCAGGCTTGAGGGAAAGAGTCCAGGCTTGGGACTCTGGTCCACACGCTGAACATGTCACCTCACCTCTCTGTCCTCAGTCCTTACTTCTGTGAAATGGGGTAATAGCACCCAGCCGGAGGATCCAATGAGCTCGTGTGTGCAGTGCACCTAGCAAAGGGCCTGCGCATGGCGGGTGCGCAGTGACATCAGTTGTTTTGTTTGGCTCACAGTTCACTGGGGTTTCCTGTCTTCCTGTCACAGATGTACACAGGCAGCCAATGGCAGGGCTCCTCCCTCCAAAGCCCTGAGAGGCAGTTGACACCAAGGTCTGGCAATCCAATGCCTGGACCTTTCCAGTCAGGCTGTGTTGAGAAACACTTGAATAAGATGGGAAATGGAGGCAGAGACCCTGTGCCCCTAGACACACCACATTCCCAGTGGAATTAAGGTTCCTGAGACTGAAGTTATAGGAAACCCAAGGAGCACATTGCCAGCCCATAGACCTGTTGAGGAGGGAAACTTGCCATTTGTTGGGTGCACTGTTCAGGGGCATTTTGGAAAAGCAGGAAATGGGGGTGCCTGTTCCAAGGCCTTTCTCTCTGCTCAGCCTGCTCTCAAGTTAGTGAAAAAACCTGACATCCTGAATGCTAATTTGCCCCTAGAAATGACTGCTAGGGAAAGTTTGTCCTCTGTTGAATTGGCCTCGACTTTTATTCCTGAAACCTTGATCAGATCCCTCTTTCTCTTGGATACGTGGGGGCAGGGAGGTGTTGGGGGGCAGAGGGTGGTGGATTCTAACCCAGGTTACCTGTTGACTGAAGTAGCCCTGTTCTGCCCAGGTTTCTGAACAGCTTTCCCACCCTCTTCATTTCTTGGCTCTTCTTACTTTAAAAAAAGCTTTTATCATATATGTATCTTTAATCAACTAGTTTCAAGTGCTTTTGGGAAACAGCCATAAATAATAGATTCACGATTGACTCAGGCTGGGGTTTGGCTCTTTAATTGAGATAGTGATCTTTGCCCAGAATCCCACATTTGCCTGGTTTATCTAATGGTTCTTTGAAATACGCACTTACTAGTCTATATCAGCTTTGCTGATGACCAAGCCAGAAACCAATGTTCATGTTACGGATCCCCACACTGGGAGGCAGTGCAGCTGAGTGAACATGGAGTTTGGAGTCAAACAGAACTGAGTTTGAATTCCAGCTTTGCCACTAATTGGGTAGGTGAATTAGGGCAAATAGTTTGGCCCTTCTGTCCAAAATGAGATCTGTTAATAGTACTCACCTTGCTGGTTTTCGTAAGAATTAAGTGAAATAAATAGTGCGTGCAGTACTTTGCAGACTTAGCAAAGTACCTGGCACATAGTGAAAGTGTTAATCACTCAGACCCCAGGGACTGTAGCCCGCCAAGCTCTTCTGTCCATGGTATTTCCCAGGCAAGAATACTGGAGTGGGTTGCCCTTTCCTTCTCCAGGGGATCTTCCCGACCCAGGGATCGAACCCAGGTGCCTGCATTGCAGGCAGATTCTTTGCCATCTGAGCCACCAGGGAAGTCCTTGGCACAATGTGAGGGCTAACGCTAATAATGGTAACGAAAGTGAAAAGTAACTGGTTTCACTGAGTGCTCGTGGAACACACTCAACACATGCATGACGCACCCCGCACTGAGAACGGCTGCAAGGAGGGCTGCCCACCTGCCCTCTGTCTTTCCACTGTCTGAGCCCGGAAGGTGCACACAGTACCTGTTCCAGAAGACGGCCCCCGAGAGCTTCTGCATCTCCCCCAGGGTGGCGAGGAGGAGCGAGGACTTGCCGCAGCCCACCTGCCCCACGATCATGGTCAGCTGGCCTGCAGGGAGGGAGGGCAGCAGGGGGAGCGGAGGCCAGAGGGAGTCTGAACAACTACCACCCAGAAAGACAGACAGACACACCCAACTCGGGGGCCCCCACTTGCTCTTCTCCTACCTAGAATCCCCAGGGAGTCCTTTCCTCCTTTGAGCCTTTCCTTCTGGAAAACCACACCCTACCTCTGGCTCCCCACGTCCTCCTATTGCTAGTTCCTTGCCCTTTCCTGAGGGCCTACATCTCTCTCCAGTGTGAGCTCAGTGCCTCCTGGTCCCCACAAAGGCCACCCTATCCTTCCCCCTCTCATGCTTTGCTCAAGCTGCTGCTTCTGCTGGACTGTCCATCCCGCTCACGGCCTGAAGGACGCTGCTCCTTCTTGGAGTCCCCAGCTCTTTCACAACACCTTCCCTGGCTCCTGGGGATTACCTTTCCTTTTGTGAAGCACCCACTCTGTCTGCAACAGATGGTTTGACATCAAGGCCCCGCTGTCTTGCCCTGTCCTTGCTGCTGCTCTCCCACCAAGCACCTGGACTCCCCGAGGAAGGAGCCCAGCCCCTGTCTAGCCTTCATACCCAGAGCACCCACCAAGAGTGTACACACAGCAGCTGCTCAATCGGTCCTGATTTTTCTTTTTCTCTCCTTGTCATTCAGTGCAACATGGGGAAGGGGCACTTCAGACATGATTCCGAGGAGGACACCCCCAGATCGTGATGGAAGGGTGAGCCGGGCCATACCTCGGGGGATGCGGATGGTGATGTTGGACAGGGTGGGGATTCCATCGGGGGTCCACGTGAAGAAGCCTCCAATGATCTTCATTAGGGGCACACCACCGACCAGAAGAGAGCAGAAAGGCAGCTGAGTTTGGTGTGAATAGTCTTGCCTCCCCTCCCCCATGAAAGCAAAGATTAAAAAAACCACACTGATTCCAGTCTACCTCCAAGGCAGGGGAGTGGGGGCATGGCCTTCTCATGCAGACCTCTACCTGAGGCACCCTCCCCAGAGGATGGCCATAGGTCCCCCCAGCTGGTGGAGACTGAAGCACTGGCCCCGGTCTCAGGACTCCTATGGACACTACAGGCTTGCGGGGTGACCTCCATTCAGGGCAGAGGGCTCAGGACACCGGGGTCTAGCCCTTCAGATGTTGTGCTTCCTTGTGGAGATGGTGCTGGGTGGCTGGGCATGGAGGTGCAGGGTCGAGGACTCACCTGGACACAGCAGTTGTCAGCATCCCCATCTGTGCCAGGGGCCAGGCTCTGCAGTGGGTTCGTGAGGCCCCTACAATCCTCCCGGGCTGGACGCTTGCGGTTCACAACCTTGAGGGGCTGGAGTTGATTAGAGGAGGTGAGGGCCCAGGGGCTGGGAGCTGTACAAGGAAGCTGAGGCAGGACAACAGCAGGGCTCGAGCTGCAGGCATTGGAGAAATACACCGGGGTGGGGGGTGCAGGGAAGGGGGGCACTCACCACCGCCTGGTACTTGTTGACTTGGCCCTGGGGCACAGGTTCTCGTGGAGCACACTGTTCCTCACGGATCTCTGCACTGGACAGGAACTCGCTCAGCTTTTGCACGCTGCAGAGGAAGCACAGACACCCCTCACCCTGCCGGGGGGCAGAGGGGAGGGGAGAAGGAGGAGGGCGAGGCCTGAGAGGGCAGTTCTGAGAAGACTTCAGGTTCCAGCTGTAGCCCCACAAAGCCCACACAGGAGGGGACAGACCAGGGCCATTCCGTGGGGGCAATAGGAGTTACTAGGGTTATTAGTGTTGACTAGTCAGCTGGAATAGGTTAGGGTGTGGATTAGGAGGGACTGACTAGTTTTAAGGAGAAGGCAATGGCACCCCACTCCAGCACTCTTGCCTGGAAAATCCCATGGATGGAGGAGCCTGGTGGGCCGCAGTCCATGGGGTTGCTAAGAGTCAGACACGACTGAGCGACTTCACTTTCACTTTAGACTTTCATGCACTGGAGAAGGAAATGGCAACCCACTCCAGTGGGCAACCCACTCTTGCCTGGAGAATTCCAGGGACGGGGGAGCCTCATGGGCTGCCGTCTATGGGGTCGCACAGAGTTGGACACGACTGAAGCGACTTAGCAGCAGCAGCAGACTAGTTTTAGGGTTAGTTTAACGTTAGTTGGTTAGTCTGGTTATTAGACTGAAGGATAGTTGGTGTTGGACTTTATCGGTTACTATTAGAGTTCTGATAGGTTAGTTAGGATTAGGATTGGCTATTAACCATTGAGTTGGGGCTTCCCTGGGGGCTCAGACAGCAAAGAATCTGCTTGCAATACAAGAGACCCATGTTCAATCCTGGGATCAGGAAGATCCACTGGAGAAGGAAATGGCTAACCACTCCAGTGCGCTTTCCTGGAGAATTCCATGGACAGAGGAGCCAGGCAAGCTACAGTTCATGGGGTCACAAAGAGTCAGACACGACTGAGCTACTAACTACACGGCGGACACTGTTAAATGCTTTATAAGCACATAATTGAATCCTCATTAAATAACTTGATCTTGCTGGGGGAGGTGTGGAAGAGGTATTATTCCCAACTCAAGGAAGAAAAAGCTATTTTCCACCCCAAGGATTTCCTTATAAACTCAGAGGAGGTTCCAGAAGCTTCACTTGATTCATTCTCTCTTATCCCTAGGGGTGGGCAATATGTCTGGGGAATCTTGAGAACCGTTCAGACAATCCCAACTTTTGCTTAAATTTGCAATAGCCTGGGGCCACCCCACCCCTATTTCTGTTCTGAGCATGCACTCCCTCCCCATACAAGGAGCAGACTGCCAGCCTCTGCCTGCTTCTCCTTCTGTCCCCATTCCAACACAGCTTGGTGGGGTGGTGCGGGGCAAGGAGTGGGAGGTGGAGCTGACTTCGGGTAAAGCTTCAGGCTGTGTCATGTTGCCACTTTCAGCCCAGAGTCTGGTCTCCTTCTTTAAGAAGGCTGTAGCTATCCTAAGGTGAGATGAGGAGTATTTATATAGAAATGCTTCTGGGTCAGGCAAGAGATTCCCCATAGCTGTAACACCTTTGAATATATGGGTTCTACACAGAATCACTGGCTGGGGTAAGGGTGGGGGAGGAGAGTTGACCATTAGTAGTTTCACAATGTCACTAAAAGTGAATCAACACAGTTGACCCTGGAAATGGGAGCTAATCCCTTTCTAGCCAGCTACTCCCTAGTGAGATTCTCCTATGACCACAGCTCTGCTGTCTTATGCCCCTCCATCCTCGACCCTCTTTCCATCAGCTACTTCATTCCAATAGCCACCCCTCCTGCCAGCTGCCTCGGACCTGCCAGGGTCCAGGAGAGGGATGTCACTTCCCTCAAGGCTGGAGGGGTTTGAGTACAGAGGACGTTTGTTCCTGTCTGGTCCCACTGGTGATAAGGAAGGACATAGCCAGCTCTCCCTAGAGGCACGCCTGGCCCTTGCTTTCACAAAGCTAATTCAGAGGACTCGGGAGAGCTTCACACTCCAGCTGTGGCATTTCCCAGCCAGAGCCTCAGCTTTCTACCTCCAGGCTTTCACTCCCAAGAAGGCAATGCCTCTGGGAGAGTGGCAGAGTCACCACTGGGCTCTTGAGCCCTGAAGTGGGGCCTCCCAGCACGCAGGCCAGTTGCAGACAGGGGGTGCAGGTGCTTGGGGAAAGCCTCTTCACCGACCGGGACTGTTAAGGTGCTGAGTCCCATGGAGAGACCTCAGGTGTTCAGCTTGGGGAAGACAAGGATTTCAGGGATGCCTTCTAACATCTGCGGGGCTGTCATCACGTGGGAGAGGGATGACGTTCATTCTGAGTGGCTCTGGAAGGCAGAACTTGGAGCAATGGTTAGAATTTATGAGGATATACCAAGTTCGGCTCAATGTTGATTTTTTTTTTTTTATGGAGTTGTCTGGAAGGTGACCTTGAGTTCCCTCTCCTTGGAGGACATAAGAAATTTGGCTTGTCCTTCTCGGGGATGGTGTAGAGGGGAGCTACACATGGACTATGTCCCGCTGAGCAACCACAACCAGCTTCAGCGAAGCCCACAGCAACCGGCAGGCGTGTCCCGGGACCAAACAGCTGTGGTTGCCGTGGTCGCCGAAGCGAGCCTGGGCCCGACACGTGAGCAGCCTGTCGCCCTGGCCGGGCCCCTCCTCTCACCTGACCAGAGCCTTGACTGTGGACCGGACCACGCTGGACAGCAGGAACAGCGGCGTGACCAGGATGTGGAAGAGGGAGAGGGAGGCGAAGGCCACCGACGGGGAGAAGTCGGCCTCTCTGAAGAAGCTGACGTGGCCCACGAAGGTCTGTGGACAGAGGCACAAATGAGACGGAGCAGAGCGGGATTCAGGGCACGGGCCCCTCCCACACTGGCGGCCCTCAGTCCCCGGGGAAGGAAACCAGAAACAGGGAGCAAGGGATCCAGGGGAACTTCTGGCTGGAGATGCTGTCATCCTCAGAATCATCTCATGGAGCCGTCCCTCCTGGCCCTGCCTCCTTCATTCCAGGAACTCCAGGAGCGCTCAGCTTAGCTCAGCTCTGCCCACTCTCAGACAACAGTCCTCAGCCGGAAAATGTAAACATGCTAATTACAAAACCACCTCCTCGGCTGTGCCCCCCAGCTTCCGGCTACCTGGCTTGGCTCGGTAGCCTCTGTTACCCAGAGTTCCCCAAGAGCCAGGCCGGGAACCAGCCCAACAAATCATGTTGAAAGTGAATTCCCAAGCGTGACTGACATGCTGTGAACTTGACATAGTTCAGGGACTCCGGCCCCGGGGGAAAGAAATGCATCTTTTTAAAGAACTGCAGCAGTCACAGAAGCCAAGGATGCGAGTCCTGAGAGAAGGCGCTGTGGGTGTGCGGCCTTTTTGGAGGGGCATGCTGCTGGCCCCCACTACTCAGCTCCCACACAGCTTTGGCCAAAATTGCTTTAGAAAACCACCACTGTGATATTTAATGACATGGAGAATTGTTTGTGTCATAGTCTTAAATTTTAAAAAGGTTGCAAAACTGCGTGTGAAGCACAATCCTATTTTTGTAAAAATGCTGTATTCAGTGACTCAAGAAAAGACTGGAAAGAAACACATTGAAGTTGTTGCCAGTGGGATTATGGGTGATTTAAGTTCTCTTTGCCTTTTCCCTTCTGAATTCCCCAACATTTCTACAAAAACGTGTCTGACTTTTATAATGAAGAAGTTTGGTGGCAATTTTTTAAAGAAAGTTTAATTGCTCTCGAGACTAAGCATCAGGTCTTCCAGGCTGGGAGGCAGAGGTCTTGTCTGCCTAGATGGGGTGTGGAGAAGGGACCAGCTCCATATACAGACTTGCCATCCATGACCCTATTCTCAGTGCCCCTGCTGAACCTAGCTTCTGAAGCCCCTGTGCAGAAAGGCAAAACCTGGGAATCTCTCACTCCAGAAATCCCCACTGCCCTCCCCTCAATAATGGGAGATGGAGAAAGGATCCACTTACGATGAGGACAGCTGCAATGGGGATGGCCGTGTTCATGAAAACTGTGGAAGAAGCACAGAGGGAGTTTAGCAGGATGAAGAAGACAGCTGGAGGTGAAGCTGCCCAGGTTGGACTGGAGGCAGGGCAGCCTCTGGGGTCCTTACCCAGCCTGCAGGATGGAGCTGGGGCATGGGAGGGGCAGAAATCTTAGCCCTGTGGCACCTCCAGCTCCTTACCATGTGCCCTCAAGATGCTTATCCCCTGTCCTTGCGTCATATAAGCCTCATAAAGAAAGGCTGAAATGCTCTTACTCTGCTCCACGTGGACAGTGTGAAGAAAGCCCTACGAGAAAATGGGAGGGGGAAGGATTGGAGAGTTGGCAGCCTGTGGTCAAATGTGAGGTCAGCAGCATGCGTTTCTGGGGGCACCGAGTTGCTTCTCCTTCCTCTGTCTCTGGTCCCTGAATCTCCTTGGACTGAGGCTTAGAGGATTCCCAGTCTCCCACGGCTCTTAGAACTTCCCTGGTGCCTCAGATGGTAAGGAATCTGCCTACAGTGTGACAGACCTGGGTATAATCCCAGGGTCAGGAAGATCCCCGGAGGAGGAAATGGCAACCCACTCCAGTATTCTTGCTTGGAGAATCCTCATGGACAGAGGAGCCTGATGGGCTACCGTCCACGGGGTCGCAAAGTGTCAGACATGACTGAGCAACTAACACTTTCACTCTCCCATGGCTCTTAGGAAGGATTTCAAACTCGTTCACATTAAGGTATTAGTGACTGAGGACAGCTCGAAGCTTCCCTGGAGGCTCAGATAGTAAAGCGTCTGCCTGCAATGAGGGAGACCCGGCTTCGATTCCTGGGTCGGGAAGATCCCCTGGAGAAGGAAATGGCAATCCACTCCAGCACTCTTGTCTGGAAAATCCCATGGACAGAGGAGTCTGATAGGCTACAGTCCATGGGGTCGCAAAGAGTTGGACACGACTGAGCGACTTCACTTTCACTTTGACTTTTCACAGCTCGAAGCAGGGACTGCCTTAGCTCTAAGGCTGAGAGTCCATGCCTAGGTGGGGCAGTAGGTTTCCTGCAACGGAGGCCCCTTCTTTATTCTGTTTACAGAGCAGTCCTCAGACTCTTCACAGGGACCCCAAAGAGCAAAGAGATATGGACTTAAAGTCAGAGAAGGGTGGAGTCCTCATTTTTTTCTAACCTGTGTAATCCTGGGCTGATCGTTTACCTCCCTGGACCTCAGTTTCTTTCCCCTGAGTTTGTTAACTTGTACAGACTTGTTCCCACACTCAGGTGCTCTCCAAGGTGAGAGCAGGAATGGGCTCCATGAAGCCTCAGTGCTACCTAAGTACTGCACCTCCCGGGTGGCTAGCTTAGCCCTGCTCCTCTCGCCCAATCTGTGAGATGCCCAAGGCAGCCCTGACCCCTGGCCCAAACTTCCGGAGAGACCACCCCTCTTGGAGTAAGAGATGCCCATTCTAGCTGCCACCTTCCCACCTCCTCCCCCTTCCTTCCTGGAGCCTCTTCCAGACCAGCCAAGAGCCTGGTTCTGCAATTAGCCAGATGAAAGCAGAAGGGGCCAGGAGCCAGAGGCCAAGGGCTCAGCCTGTACACATGGCCCCTGTTCAATGAATGTTGAAGCATCTGACACTCTGAAGAATTCCAGACGTTCAACACCATTCCAAGCTGACTGTCTACTTACTCCAAGAGTCCAGCACCAGCGAGAACATCCACTGTGTGTGTTGGAGATGTGGAACCCCAAGGGAGAAGTAGAATGTGGCCCCTGCCCTCCTGGGGCTCCCGGTCTGAGGAAGGAGGTAAGGAACTATGCTCCCAGGAGGCAGCTTATAGGGTGGGAGACAGGAACATGCCCCTGTGGGGCTCTCAAGCAAATAGCAAAGACACTGTTCCATCTTTGGGGAATTCCTGATCTATGGGCCCTGCCATTGGAGGGCTCCCTGTCTCATGGAGAAGATATGACTGGAGCCCTTGGGGCACTGCCCATCTCTTTGACCACAGGGCTTTTTATCAACACTAATATCATACATGACGGTGCTTTGACTGCTCTTCCTGGATGAAGGCTCCACGGGCTCCTGGTGCCCACCACAATGCCACAGCCCTCCAACATGGCCCTCTTACACTGCAGGGGGCAGGATATAAGCAGTATTGGTTTTCCCACAGCACAGGGAACCCAGATCTGGCACACAGGACACAGCACGGTCATCACTGGCTGGGGAGAGGGAGGGAGAGGACGATGTCCATCAGGCCTGGGCCCTTGACCATCACCATACAGCTCGAAAGACAGGTAGCCTCACCCTCGGAGCTCCCTCAGGGCAGATGGCACCCATCCTGTCAACAGGAACTTGTGCACCCCACCCTGCCCCAGGCCAAGACCCCTCCCACACATGCGGGGGCTCAACTCCCAGCTAAAGAACAGGCCAGGAAGTTAGATTATGAACTGGTACGATTCGCTCAGAAAGCATTCTGGTGCTTCGTAGCTAGAGCTGCACAGAAGTTCAGACCTTCTGATCCTGCAATCTCTCTCCTGGGAATTTATCCTGAATAATCACTCAAGAGAAGCACAAAGCTCTCAGTAAGACGGTGTTAGCCGCAGCACTATCTGTCACAGCAAAACGAAAACCGCAACCACAGCAAAGAAGCACTGAAACGAAGTAAACTGGAAACATCTAACAGGAGCGGCTGTTTTAGTAAACAAGGGACAGCAACTCCAGGCAGACTTTACAGTCAGGAAATATGTGATAACTGACATTTTGTTCTACTCCGTGTTTTCCTTGGTCGTGATTTTTTAATTTATATTTATATTTTTCTATTTTATTGTCCTCATTCTTGTAGCTGCCTGAACTCCTTTGAGGAATGAGACCAGCTATACATAAATCTGAAAAGGAGCATTCCAAAGCTGATGCAGCAACTTAGAGAACACAAGTGATATATAATTAACTTCTGTCCTGTTCTGGCTATTGTATAGAGACGCTAAAAATGAAAATGTCATTTTCCATTGTCCTCATTCTCTTTTGGAAGGATGGCCTTTTTACAGGGAGCTCTGGGTCACTTTCAGGGGTGGGGGTTGGGTGAATAGACTCACCAGCTGCAAGATCAGCCCATTAGCACCTGGGGTGAACACAGCTGGAACTGGGGGTGTCAGTGCCAGAGACTGGGAGGTGTTAGCTGCAGGCATGCTACAAGGTCCGGCATCTCTCTGCACTCAGCAGACCCCCCTGTGCCTGGGATGAAGGTATGATGGGGTGGGGTGGGAAGGGAGCTGGGCATCCCTTCAAGCTGTCATGGCTTAAAGACCTGAGGCCTTGCCTCCATTTCCCTGAACCACATAAGGGCCTATAGGAGGAGTGGGAAATAAGACCAAGAATAGATTTCTCTCCAATTTGGCATGGGGTAGGGGTAGGCTGACTCACTTTGATGTGATCTAGGAAAAAATTTAAAAAAGAAAACCATGACAGTGCTCAAACCTTGAATGTTGGGGAGTAGGAAATACTGTTAAATAACACGAAGTGAAAGCAGAAGATTACGAAATGAGGTGTGAGTGTGATGCTGTTATGGAAAAGTTTAGTTGTGTGTAGGCGGGCCTGAAAGGCCACCTTCAAAAGGGAAAGCCTTTCTGTAACAGCACAGAGTTAAGGACAGATATTGTTTTAATAACCCCCTCGTCCTTTAAGAAATATTCATTCAGAAATTGAGGGTCTCCTCTGTTCCAGGCATTGTGTCCCAGGCAACCAACACAACCCCTCACTACTGAGGGGCTGTGAACAATGGTGTCGACCCTCAAACAAAACAAAATAACACATCCACTGAACACAAAGCAGGGTTCGGATAGCCTGCTCCCCGCTGGCTTTGGTCAAGGAATGCTGCTCGGCCTGCGGGTGCCAGCCCCCACAATGTAACAACAGGAGCTTTTCATCTCCAAAGCACTGATAAATATTTCAGAAGCCACGCGTCGGGAGTCACAGTGAGCCATTTGTGCCTCTGGTTAAGTTCACCCCCTCCCCCGACCCAGGGCCAGGGGAGAAGCTGCCGGCTCACAGTGAAGCAGGCTGCACCTGCAAGAGCGCTATTCAGTCTGATAGCCAGTCTGAAGTCAAGAGAGGGAAGGAAAGCAGGTTCACGGTGTGCCCGGTGCTGGAGGTGGTGGAAGGGAGGTGGGAGG
>NW_024070201.1:34277128-34338470 GCF_014754425.2 Oryx dammah | reverse complement strand
TCCAGGCAGGCCAGGATATGCATCGGCAGCCCACTGCGGCTGCCCCAGCTGGCGGAGGAAGAGCAGATGCTGAAGAAGTCCCGAGAAGCTGGGGAAGTCTGGAAGTCACCTTGTCCCCAGACACGGGCTGTCTGGGGTCTCCACCCAGGGGGAAAGAGGGAGCTTACGACTTGCCAAGAATAGCCAGGCCCTGGGTTTCCAGGAGGGGCAGGTGCTGGGTGCTCCGTGAATGGCAGAGCTGGGTTTGGCGGGGGAGGTTTTTTTTTTTTTCAGCACACAGTATGAGGCCAGTCACATTTATCCAACGTGAACCACCTGGGTGTGGTTCTGACCCAACCGGGAAGAGTGTGGGAAGAAGGAAAGCCCCTGACCACAGACACTGGAAGAGACGGCAAACCCCTTTCCTTTAAACTCCTCCAACGCCTCCTGCCTCAGGAGGAAACCCAGCGCACAAGATGCAGCCCTGTCTGGCCCTGTGATCTTTGCTCACAGCAGTGTATTTCAGTCTTGAACACACTGTCATCCTTTTCACTTCTCAGCCTTTGGGCCTGGAACATTCTTCCCTTACTCGACTGACATATGATTCTTTGGGCATCAGCAGTGGGTTCCACCTACCACAAGCCTTCCTTGACACCCACCACCCCTAAGACTAGGTTGGGTGCCATTCCGATGGATTCCCCTTTCTGCTCCTGTCACTCATGGCACAGTTGCACATCTGGCTTCCCTACTACACTGTGAGCAGCCTGCCGCAGGGACTGGTATTTCTTCTCACCACCTGGCGTCCTCCAGGCCCTGACACATAGTAGGTACTCAGTAAGTATCTATTAGATATGGGAATGAAATAAAAAGAGGCCAGGGCCAGCAGTGCACCATGAAAGCAAACCCGGGGGATTTAGAACTGACCACAGGCATGGCCCCTGTTCACGTCATGGTCTCTCACAAGACGCGGAAGGCAAAGGCCATGCAGCTCCTCTCTAATTAATGCCCAGGGCCTCAGTAGAGTCTGGGAAAGAGAGAAGGCTCTGGAATGAGTGCCGCACAAAGGACAGACTGAACAGGCAGTATGTTGGCTGGATGATGGTTAGGGCCCGGGACCCCTCTGTCACCTCTGCAGAGCTTGTTCTCCAATTCATGGCTGGACTGGACACCTAGAGCTATGTGGGTACTGCAAGAAAACAAGGGTGGGACTGACTTCTAAGAGGAGTGGGCACAGCACTCACCCCTGCTTTTCCTCACTTGGTCTTCTACTTACTAAAACCTGGCCTGTGCCAGCTGCAGCCAAACCTCCTTCTGCATGAAGCTTTGTGTGCACTCTCTGCCCACATAGGCTTCCTTCTTCTCTATTCTCTGCCATTTATTGGCTGAGGACCTCAGAGAGTCCTTTCACTTTCCTGAGCCTCAGTCTTTCCTGCTGTAAAATGGGACAACAGGGGCACACAACTCACAGAGTTGTGAGGGTTAGTGCAGTCAGGCTCGCTGAGCAGCCAGTGCAGAGCAGGTCCTGTGGTTGAGAACTCCCAGCCACACTGTCTCATGTACGTGAGCCCTGACTTCTCAGCAGAGTATAAACTCCGTGAGAACAGGAGCACATCTTTTGGCCTCTTGGGTGCTTAACACAGGGCAGGGCTCACTCAGTGCCATCTGAGTAACTCACACCTGTTTTTCTTCAAGAGGAAATACCCATTCTGGATTTTGATAGCAGGGAAACTGCACTCATTTCCTTTTCACCCCTCTGAGCTGACCTGCCCTGCACCAGCTCAGGGCTCCACACACAGGACATCTCAGTGATGCTGACACTGAGACCATCAGATAGAGTGTCAGAGGTAACCTTGTCTGCCTGACAGTCTGACTGCCTGGTGTACGATGACCAGACTGAAAACCCAGCAGGCAGCACCACCGAAGGGCCCCATCAGGAAACGTGACTCCAGGGCTCCATTGCGGCACCAGGACCCCATGGTTGGTGCCAGAAGCAAGAATGAAAGATGCCCCATTACCTCAAGCCTAATCACCTGTGTCCTAATTCCAGGTGACAGAGAGCAGAAGGCAGGAAGTCCAGGAGGATGTAAATGAAAACACACTCAAAGCCAAAAACTTCAGCCTGGCAGGGCCCCTAACCTGTCTCTCCCTATCCCACCATCAACCAACACAGAGAAACCCATCCCAGGAAGGGTGAACACACAGCGAGCAGCACTTGGCTTTCCAAGCTCTCTCTCTCCGAGGGCTTTTCCTGTCCCCCTCTCTCCCTTCTCCCATGGACCAGCCTCGGCTGCTCTGTTTATCTTTCTAAGTCACCAAGTACTGGACAGGCTAGGGGCCCTGGGCAGGCCCCTGCATAGCTCCAGAGCCCCTGATTCCTTCCAGAGTCATCTCAGCTCTGGACAACAAGCAGTCTCCTCACCCTAGGTCCTCCTGCCCCAAGCCCTGAGGGGGCCCATAGGACAAAGAGCATTTGTTAGACAGGCTTCATTGGGCTAGACCGGAAACCTAGGTATCTTATAATGCTGTTTACATAGGAAGCCATGTCCCAGCGAGATGCAGTTCAGATCGCAGGAAATGAGCATACATTTCCTAGATGCAAAGGAGCGCCCACATGCCCCTGTCTATACGGTCCAAGGCTGCCTCTACCTTGCTGCCGGGAATCTTGGGGACTTGGTGCCCCCAATTTCCTTACTGCTTCCCATCTCTCTCTCCCACTGTAGCAACGGTGAGCCTGCCCCACTCCACCCTGCCACATTCTTGTTGGAGGGAGAAGCCCTCCCCTGCCTCAACAGCTGTTCCTCCCGATGGGGTGTCTGGAAGCCAGGTGTCTGTAACTCACGGAGCTGAACACAGTGTGGGTTACTGTTATCATGGCCAGGCCCAGGGGTAGGCAGAGCTGACAGACAGGCTGAAGAAGGCCTGGGGTTGTGGACACTGGTTTCCCTGAGCTCCCCAGAGGCTCCTTCCCAATTTCTCCTGTTCTATCAAGTGCTCACAAGAGTCCTTTGGACTGCAAGGAGATCCAACCAGTCCACCCTAAAGGAAATCAGTCCTGAATATTCATTGGAAGGACTGATGCTGAAGCTGAAACTCCAATACTCTGGCCACCTAATGAGAAGAACTGACCTATTGGAAAAGACCCTGATGCTGGGAAAGATTGAAGGCAGGAGGAGAAGGGGATGACAGAGGATGAGATGGCTGGATGGCATCACCGACTCGATGGACGTGAGTTTGAGTAAGCTCTGGGAGCTGGTGATGGACAGGGAAGCCTAGTGGGCTGCAGTCCATGGGGTCTCAAAGAGTTGGACACGACTGAGCAAATGAACTGAACTGATCAAGTGCTCAGTCCAGGAGGAGGCCACAGGGTCATGGCAGAGGAACCTGGAGTGTCTCAATGAGGAGTCCAGGAAGCCTGCCAGGCTCATCACTCCATTCTGTGAAAACCAGCTCTTAGCAGGATTTCCTGCAGAAAGATGCCATGGCTGGTGCCATGATGGTGGATGGCCTGGTCACTGCCGCATGGACCAGGGTACCATCTGTCCTGTGCTGTCTGGGCGGACACAAGGAGGTGCTCAGTGCAAGCCCTGCCCTGTGAGAACCTTCAGGTTGAATGCAGGCCACTTTGCCCCGCAAGACCCTCTCTCTAGGCAGTGGACTGCCAGGAACACACAGATGACCCGCATCCCATCTCATTCCCCCATGCTTCTCTGGGAAACACAGTGCACCCTCCACTGCTGCCCACTGCTGGCACGCCCGCACATATGTCTCTTCCTGGCACACCAAAAGAACCAGCTTCAGCTGGTGGAGGGGGTGGTAGTGTCTCTCTCTCCTAACTTCCTTCTTTATTTCCCATTCCCATCAAAGCCCATTCTAGGTTGCTTCTCTTCCATTCAGAGACCTCAGCCTGAAAGCGGTGTTCCATTGTGTCCTAAGTTTTCTTCACCTCATTTAGGTTCTCAGCTCTGAGAGTCTCAGAGATTCCAGAGAATCTAGTCTGAGCCATGCTATTAACCTCAGAAGTGACCTCAGGGAGAAACCCACTCTGGGCCTCAATTTCCCATCTGTAAAATGGTTCTCCCAACTTGCAAAAACATTTCCCATTTACTTATCCCTGCCACATTCGGTGTAATTTCCACAGATATATCTTTTTATTCACAAATCCCCTCTTCAGCTATGTGAATTCATTTAACCTGTACACTGAGTTCTTGCCCTTTTAATTTTTTCTTTGGGGGCTTCCCCTCAGCCCTTCCTATCAAAATGGCTCTTAAACTGGGCAGATCAGGGAATCAGTATGGGGTCTTCTAGCTGCTAAATATCTATATCCTGATTATGTACTTGGGCAGTAACTGCAAAGAGGTGAGTCCATGGAGCTACTAGACCAACTGTGGAGATAAACTTAGGCCAGGACTCCATCCACTGCCTGATCTCTATATGCTCACTCTGACAAGGGAGCCATCTGAATTCAATAACTGAATTTCTAATTTTGAGTTCTTTTGTCTTTCTTTTCGCTGTTTTGCCTTGTGCCCTCCTTTAGCTCTTTAGTTATTTTAACACATATATTTTATTACCTCTTTCAAACTATTCTATCATCTCTAAGTATTGAAGAACTAATTCTATTTTTTGCATTTGCTGACTTTCACTCTGATGGTACATCTTTTCTGGTGGATTTTAATTTCTTTATTATTAGCTCATTATTTAACAGGAATGTTTGCCACTGGAGTCCTATGTTCTCTGGAAAATGGTTTTAATATGTGTATCTTCTGGGACCATAAGAGTTTTATGCGTTTGGGTTTTTTTTCTCTATTTTCTGGATTTGGGCTTCCCAAACCACTTGGCTAATGTAAATTCAGTCCCGATACCTGTAAATACCTCAAGTTTGAGCTTTTGTTCTTTAAAGAGAAAACTTCTCACCCCTATGGCTCCAGGGAGACAAAAGCTTCCTTGTAGCTCCCTTAGGGCAGTGGCAGCTCAGCCTGACTTATTGAAAGAAGTCCTCACACTTGAGAGAATTCAAAACTGCTGTTATTTATTCACTTATTGAGGCCTCTCAATAACATATCAGCTTAGTAAGACATCAAAGACCACATCTGTCTTTCTCATCACTGTATCTTGAGGGCCAGCCCAGTGTCCTGCACGTGGCAGGCTCTCAATACAGTTGCTGGATCAATGGCTGAGAACACTGCTTTCTGGCAGCTTTAAGAGAGGGTTTGATCATTCCTGGATGGGATGGTCCCAAAGTCTCCTGCTTCTGCACCCCTACTTCCTCCTCCAGCCCTGACGCCCTATCCTGGCATGTAGGCAGCAGCACACACTGCTGGCTGGTTGGCGGAGGCAGGGGGTACTCACTGGAGATGGAGGTGCAGATGGCGAAGGCCCTGAGGCTGGTCATCTCCTTCTTGCGAGTCATCTCGACCCGCGCGCGGAAGATGTTCTCCCAGGCATACAGCTTGAGCAGCTTGATGCCACGGAGCATCTCGTTGGTCTGCTTCAGCCTCTCATTGGAGTACTCCTGCCAGAAGTCCCCAAGTCAGAGGAAGGTTTCCTTTGCCGCCATCCCACCCAAGAGGAAGGAGCTGAGTCAATGCCCTCGCCGTCTTACAGATGATGCCAAGCTTCTGTCCCCACAGGAATGCCCCTGCATGAACCCTATTTCACAAAGAAACTGAAGTCTGGACGGCGGTGGTGACCTGCTTAAGGCCAGCCACGGTGTGCTTGTGTGAGGGGCTGTTTGGCGGCACGCAGGGGAGAGTGAGGAGACCCACCAACATGAGGGGAGACGAGTTGGGGAAGGATGGGGGGGCGCCACGTGCACACTGTGGATACTTACCAGTGTGCTCCGCTGGGCCTGGGAGAGCTTGGTGGCCACAAAGTACTGGACAGGGGCCAGCACGATGATGACAGCCGCTCCAATTAAGGCACTGATCCCGAGGATGTAGTAAAGGAGAATCACTCCCACGATGATCTGAGGGAGGGTCACGGAGATGAGTTCCCTTTGACCTGGGGGCTGCCCTGCCACGTCGTGTCGATGTTGCTCAGTCACTAAGTCGTGTCCAACTCTTTGCGACCCCGTGGACTGCAGCCCATCAAGCTCCCCTGTCCATGGGATTTTCCAGGCAAGAATACTGGAGTGGGGTGCCATTGCCTTCTCTAGAGAATCTTCCCGACCCAGGGATGGAAGCTGCATCCCCCACACTGACAGGCAGATTCTGTGTCACTGAGTCACCAGGGAAGCCCCTGCCAGGGGTACTAACAAAGTCTGCATTCCACCCTCCCCAACCCCATTACCCTAAAGTGGGACATGCCTTGGTGTCCAGCCTCCCCAAGTTTCCTGGGAGAAAGAAGAGGAGGTGTGACAGTGTGATTTCAGAAGGAGGGATTAATGTGATGGGTTCGCACACAAGCAGAGAGTCTCTGGACTGGCAACTGACTACATTTATCTGCAGGCTTGACTGAGGCATTCACTCTCTCCAGGTCTACCTTCCAGATGGAAGTCCGTCTCAGAGCTGAGGCTGCACAAAGGGTGATGGTGCCCTTTGTTCAGTTTGCTGCTTATCAAGGTTGATATTTCACTCTATTGGAAAAAGTGATACCTGAGAAAAGGGGGAAGGAACTGCATCCGTGCCCGACAAAACCAGTCCAGGGTCTGAGAGTTTACTTTTTATTCTAATGTTCCTGCTGTCTTTAATCTTTAATGAATCTGGTAGGTATTCTCTAAAAAGAGAATTCATTCTGCTTCTAGCTTTATGTAAGTGACAGCCGGCTTCTGAATATTGATGAGAAGTGTAAATTACTCTTGCTAAACCCCCAAAGCCTCAAGATGACAATTTCGCAGGTTGCCGTCAAAGGCTGACACTTCTAAATTCAGGGCTTATTCTAGAAGAACAGATGTGCTGTCTTCCTTAATTGAAAAAAAAAAAAAAAAGGTTAGGTTGACCCTGCACTGCCTGAGCCCTCATCAAATTGGCACAAAGCTCCTGCAGCATCTCAAGGACAGAGGAGTGGGTGGCTGACTCTGTAATATTTATTAATTACAGAAAGCCTCCTCCATTAGCGGGTTCTTAGGGGCTGGTAAATGACCCCTTCACCACCTACTTCCCAGTGTTTAACTGATGTTAAATGCTGGCACGGGCGGGCAGAAGAGCACGTTAGGGAACATTCCTACTCTTGCTAGAACCCACTCCCAACATCATTCTGGAAAATTATCCTTGGCATCCTCATTTGGAGGCAATCAGGGTGTCGTTCAGCAGCTTGGGTTAAAGATGGACACCACAAAAGCTCTTAGAGCACTCCCAGAGCACTCCCAGGGCCCCGGCTGGGTGTAGGTATCTGTACCCACCACCACCTCCAAGGCTGGCAGCTGCTGGGGATGTGACCACTGCTGCCACCAGGCTCATCCTCACACTTCACCCACCCCGTGTCACGCTCCCCAGACCCTCTGTCTACTCTGTTCTTCTGCAGGGGTCTGAATGGACCACGTGGAAGAACACACCAGAAATCAGGGATTTGGAGTGTGCAAAGCGAGTGTGGGGAATAAAAAGACGATTTTATCTCCTAGTCACAGGGCAGGAGACCAATCTCGTGTAGTAGTGGGGCGATCACAGTCCAAGAGTCGGGAGCCCTGAGTTTGAATGCAGTCCCAGCACTTACTGGCTGTGAAATCTTGAGTCTCAGCTTCTTCATTTTTAAAGTGGTGATTTTAACTTCCCACTTAGCAGAACTGTTGTAAAGACTGCATGCTAAGTCACTTCAGTCACGTCCGACTCTTTGTAACCCTATGGATTGAAGCCCTCCAGGCTGCTCTGTCCACGGGACTCTCCAGACAAAAATTCTGGAGTGGGTTACCATGTCGTTCTCCAGGGTTGTGAAGATTAAATGAACATATATGATAAGCACATATATAATGCCTGGCATACAGCTGGAGACAAGGTGGCTGATCCTCCTTATTAAAATAAACAAACAAACCTCATGGGAACTCTGTCACTAGGGAACCACAGAAAGGATATACCTGGGTATGGTGTTGCTACCAGCTTGCTGAGTTGCCCAGGGTAAAGCCCTTGCCCTCTCCGGGCTTCCAATGCTCATGGGATGAGGTGGCACAGAGGTCCCCACTATGGGCAAGTTCCTTAACATAGTTGTCCATAAGCTTCAGGGGCCCCACAAAGCCCCTGAAATTGTAGGCGAAACGTGTGAATGCACTTTTGTTTTTCTGAGAAGTTTCATTACGTTTTCAAAAGTAATGACCTATATGGGAAAGGAATCTAAAAAAGCGTGGATATAGGTGTATATATAACTGATTCACTTTGCTGTACGCCTGAAACTAACACAACATTGTACATCAACTATACACCAATAAAAATTATATAAAAGAAGTATATGTAGATCTGTGACGGTGTAGAGCTGGGGGCAAGTATGAGGAGTGACTCATTCAATGGGTATGGGTTTCTTTTTTGGGGTAATGAAAGTGTTCTAAAATTATGATGATGTTGCATAATTCTGTGAGCATGCTAAAACCCACTGAACTGTGCACTTTAAATGGGTGAATTATATCTCAATGAAAGTGTTATTTAAAAGGCATATGTAATCAAAAAAAGATTCCAATCAGGGAGGGCCTTTGGGGATGAAGGAATGGGGCTCCTGAGCTCTCTTTAACACCATCAAAAGCCTCATGTGCCCTGTGGATAACCAGGCTGCATATGGAATCCTGAGCTGGTTGAAGGGATTATATTAGTTCTGGTGGTAATACTGGGTCTGGAGGGCTGGTCAAAGCTCTAAGTGCAAAGGTACAGTCTTCGAGGAATTAAAAACAAAAAATCAAGGTCTTCCTTGGTGGTCTGGCGGCTAAATGCAGGGGGCCTGGGTTTTATCTCTGGTTTGGGAACTACAGCCCACAGGTTGTAACTAAGGGTTTGCATGCTACAATGAATACTGAAGATCCCATGTGCCGCAACTAAGACCCAGTGCAGCCAAATGAATAAATAAATATTAGAAAACAAATGTAAAAACCTAGAAAATCAAATGATGCGTCATGATAAATAAGTATAGATAAGTAATCAGTGGGGGCTTCCTTGGTGGCTGAGCGGTAAAGAATCTGCCTGCCATGCAGGAGACTTGGGTTCAGTCCCTGGGTTGGGACGATCCCCTGGAGGAGGAAGGACATGGCAACCTACTCCAGTATTCTTGCTGGAGAACCCCATGGATAGTGAAGCCTGCCAGCTACAGTCCATAGGGTCACACAGAGTCGGACACGCCTGACGCGACTAAACAGCAGCAGCAGCAGCAAGTAATCAGTGGAGGTAAAGATTCCTACCTAACTTTCCTCCCACTATGTTGTGAGGGTTAATTACACAAGTGAGAGAGGCTGGACAGGCCAGGCACAGGGCCTGGGTTATTAGTTGTTAGTATTAGTATTGTTAGCAATGGTCCATATGCAATAAAAACTATTATTAATAGTAACCAGGTTTGTAGCAGTTTGGTGGACAAAATCTCCTGAAACGAGTTGTTCAAGGGAAAACAAGTAAAATGATAAAAGATAAAATGGTAAATCTTAGCAGAGTGGAGAGGGCACAGGGGTCTGGGAGTGAGTAAGTGGGGGATAGCATATATGACTGTTACCATAAAAAGGACCATCAGATTTTCTGCCCTACATCCAAACTTGTCTAGAAGGAAATGGTAATCCACTCCAGTATTCGTGCCTGGAGAATTCCATGGACAGAGGAGGCTGGTGGGCTAGAGTCCATGGGGTCACATGACTGAGTGACTAACACACTTCTTCTAGTCTTGTCTAGCTGCCTTCCTATACAAGGCTCTTCTATTTTCCTTTAGTGTCTCTTAAATAAAAACTTTGAGTTTCCCAGGTGGCTCAGTGATAAAGAATCCACCTGCTAAGCAGGAGACGTGGGTTCGATCCCTGGGTCAGGAAGATTCCCTGGAGAAAGAAACAGCAACCCATGCTAGTATTCTTGCCTGGGAAATTCCACAGACAGGAGCCTGGCAAGCTACAGTCCATGGAGTTGCAAAAGAGCTGGACATGAGTGAGCGACTAAACAACACTCTATGTCAGGCTCCCTGCTTGCTGCTTTGCTTACATTATCTAACTGAATCATCAGAGCAACTCCAAAGAGTAGGAATCGTCCCCTTTTTCACAGATGAGGAAACTAAGGTTCAGGATAGGTTAAGTATCTTGAACCCAGGGAGCCTGCAGACTTTCTGAGAATGGATCTGGGATTTTGGCTTTTGACCTGAGCGCCAGAATGAAGATTCACCCCCAGGCACAGGACAGGAGTCACAGACTCTGTGGTGGAAGAGCTCAGGATGGGAGAAGGAGCAGATGAGGCCAGGAGTCAGTAAATCATGCCAAGGATTCTCATTCTGTTGTCGGAGGAGAGTGTGCCTCCTCCACAGCCAATCTCAAAAGTTGTCTGGCTTTAGAAAATGCCATGTTTTAGATTTCCAAAATTAAAACAGGCTTATTGGAGAATTTAGAAATGAATAAATTAAAAATTTGCAGGGCTCCCCCAGTGTCTCAGTAATAACACACCTGCCAATGTAGGAGACATGGGTTCAATCGCTGATCTGGGAAGATCCCACGTGCTGTGGAGCAACTAAGCCCGTGCACCACAACTATTGAGCCTGTGCTCTAGAGCCCGGGGAGCTGCAACCGCCGAACCCTCACGCCACAACTACTGTAGCCCACAAGAGAGGCCACCAGAATGAGAAGCCTGTGCACTGCAATGAACAGTAGGCCCCGCTCACGGCAACTAGAAAAAAGCCCGCTCAGCAGCAAAGACTCAGCACAGCTAAAAATCAATAGAATTCTACAAAGAATTTGGGAGAATGGCATTGAAACACGTATAATGTCATATATGAAACGAGTCGCCAGTCCAGGTTCAATGCATGATACTGGATGCTTGGGGCTGGTGCACTGAGATGACCCAGAGGGATGGTACGGGGAGGGAGGAGTGGGGGGGGTTCAGGATGGAGAACACGTGTATACCTGTGGCGGATTTATGTTGATGTATGGCAAAACCAATACAATAGTGCAAAGTAAAAAATAAATAAATAAATAACTTTAAGTGAAAAAAATAAAAAGAATTCATTTCTTTAAAAAATCATTTGTAAGCCCCCATGAGGCCCTTTAGTTCTTTTTTTCCTGTGTGGATCTGTGCAAATGCATACATATGTGTATTCCAATTTAGCAGGAAGCACACTGTGAATACTAAAAACACATCATGTTTTTAGATACATGTTTTGAATACTAAAAACACACTTAAAAACACATCATGAACACTTTTCAATGTAAGTAAGTACTTTGCTATAACACAACTTTTATGTGAAAGTGTTCTACACATGATTATCCTTCAGGTTTTTTTTTTTTTAAGGTTGGCTGCACTTTTAAAGTCTTAGTAACCATTGCCTTCTTTGATTATCAAGAGAGATGCCTAGACCCCTTGGAGAGTGTGAGGCAGTGTAGACACCCAGGATACATGGATACACCCATGGAGATTCCAAGGAGGTGAAAGGTATAGGTAAACATGGAATGGAAGATGGCAGGCTCTTAGCCACCGGGCATGCACCAGCAGATTCCGATTTTGTGTCTCCCAACTCCCAACAAAGCACATACCCCTTACCTGTACTGGCATGGCCCAGAGGTTTGGGCACAAGAAGAAAAACCACATGAGCTGGTTGGTGTCGATGGCTACCAGGTTACAGATCTGCCCAGCTGTCATTTCCCCCATGGATAGGTTGGAGGTGGACAGGTGCATAATTTTATTGTAAATCTTGGTCTGGAAATGAGAGTAGAGTGTTTCGCATTTGTCATCATCAACCCCCTAATCACCTCTCCAGATGCCGTGTGTCTCTAAAGTGCCAGGGGCTTTTCAGGCATCCCCCCAAAGAGCCTCAGAGCAGCCCTGTAAAGGGCACCGTGTGACTGTTCCAGGTTTATAAATGGAGAAGCTAAGGCTCAGAGAGGTAAAGGGCTTTGACTACAGTCCAAGCAAGTCAGAGAGGCAGCATTCCCATGAGGAATCCCCAACAAGCAAGACCTTTCCCTTGGAGACAGGACTTAATTGGCTTTTAAATCTTAAAAGCAGATTTTCATGCCCAGTTGTATTCTTGATTTACTGGAGGCCAGTGGAGAATATACTTGAGAGCCATAAAAATGATGAAAGGTGGCAGCCATCTGTTTTAATGTGGTTTCTCCAATGGGGAAAGGGGTTTGCTCTGGAGCTAAATCCTGTCTTAATTGAGCCTAAAATAAATACAAGGGTTCAGCCTGGGAAGGTCTTATGTGAGACAAATGTGTATGTCGATCAGCCCTAACACTATCCCGAGTCCAGCCACCCCTGAGGACCTTGTTCTGTCTCTCCAGGGCACATGAGGAACAGCCATGGTAATGGCTTCCCATGAGCTCTGAACCTAAAAGCTCTATGTGCAGAGCGATTGTGCCTCCCAGAAAGATGGCAATTTTCAGGCTATGTGTCCTGAAACAAGGAAAAATGCATTTCTGTCTTAATGACCTGGGGATGTCTGCTCTTGAAGGAAATTCTATTGTGCATTCTGTTGTAAGGTGGATTTCCAGCCCTTAATTCATCTTTTGTGTAAAGCCAGGCTTTTTCATGGGGCAGGTCTGCTTAAAGCATGAACTTCTTCTGTCTTTTTTGAGTTTATGTACACCATAGTTGAGGTTTAAAATAATGGCAATGACATTTTTTGACAGATCTAGGCTTATCCTAAGTTATATGCAATCGATTTTTAAAGAATAATAATAAATCTAGTTTCAGTGAAGTAGGAACATAAGTAAACTAACAAAGAAAGCATTATTAAGTAAAGACAAGCATCCACAGAATTACACAACTAAAACCTGATATATGTCAAAAATTATATACAATATAGTATATACCATACAATTTTGCTTTATAAACTTCTGTGCAAGAACTGTGGTTGTTCTCAAACTCATGAAGACATAAATCTTTATCTATAGATTTCTGTAAATCTTTGAAAGGAAGAATTTTTTTCTGATCTGTTCCCATAATTAATGCCAGCATTTTCTTTTGGGGACATAATGAATTAATCTTTCTTATTCATGCAAAATATTCAGACAGTATAATAAAAACAATTACATGCTAATACATTAAAAAGCCATATTTGGCTCTTTTAGCATAATTGGAAAATATTAGGTTAGAGTGTGATTTATGACAGAAATAGAAAGTAGATTTAATTACTAAACTGCTTGGCTACAAAACTGGCTGTTGTTTGTAGTGGCATGTGCCTGCTTATCACTGGAAGGCTCTGAACAGAGGTTGGGATTTTAGAAAGGTTTTCTGAACTTGCAATAGCTTGGTTCTCCTAGATCTGAACCCCTATGAGTCTTAGGGGTATTGGATTTTCTGGGATCTTTCCATTATTTTCACATGAAGACCTCCATAAGGAAATGGCTCTGCTTTTCAATAAAAAAGCATTGGAGATGGAGTGTTGTCATGAATAGCTTCACAAATTGTGTACTACACAACTTGTGGGGGCGCCATTCACATGGACTATACCAAGATAACCAGAGTTTGGACCTTGACACTGTCCCCAGCCTAGGCTATACCCTTCTCCTTAGTCCCTTTTCTGCAGTGCTTCTTATCCTGGCTCCCAGAGGACCAGTCGATGTAAATGACTTTGAGGAACATTTCTGAAGAATGAGGCAGCTTTGGGATTTAGTCACAACCTCTTAGTGTTCTACTGACTTCATAGGAATTGCTGGGTATGGCAGAATCTGCTAGCTGTCCCTCATTATCCATTCTCTTCATAAAAAGAATTTGTAGCAGGGTATAAAAGCCTGTCAAGAATACAGCCACAGTTTCTAGCCTCTCTAGGTATAGCCATGGGGCCAATTGCTCCCCAGTGGGATGGGTGAAGATCTCTGCATCATGATTTGAAAAGAAGGCAGCCTTCCCTCCTACTGTCCCACCTTTATTATTGTTGGTTTAAATGTAGACACAATAGTGGCGATATCCATAGTCACATTAAACCATGGGACAAAGTCATGTGAGAATGCTGGCAGCACACCAGTACAGAAGGAGCCAAGATCTCTGATGACTGTATTAGTCCTGACCAAACGTGAAAGACAAAACTTCCATCCTGTTTAAGCCACTATCACACTGGGTCTCTCCATTCGAACAGTGGAACTAAAATTCTAATGAAAACACTGGGGCTCATCACTACCTTGCCTAAAGGGTCCCTGAATCCTTCCTGACCTTGATCAGCCTTCCAACAGACTCTGAGGAGGAAGTCACAGCAGGCAGTAACAAGAACCTAGACCCAGGTACCTACCAGGCCAGATATGTCCCTCTCATCATGGCCTTAGACTTAAGAGCTCAAATTGATCTTGGTCTGGTCTGAAATCACTCAGTTGTGTCCAGCTCTTTGTGACCCCATGGACTGTAGCCCACCAGGCTCTTATGTCCATGGAATTCTCCAGGCAAGAATACTGGAGTGGATTGTCACTCCCTTCTCCAGGGGATCTTCCCAATCCAGGGATTGAAACCTGGGTCTCCTGCATTGCAAGCAGATTCTTTACCATCTGAGCTACTCAGGTGGTCTAATCCTGGTATGTCAAAGACGCTTTTTTGTAGCCATAGAAGACTGTCCAGTAGCAGAGCCCTGAAACAGTATTTATAGAAGGATTATGAGGCTGCACTTGCATTCAGCAGGGAAAAAGTTCTGTGATTGATTAGTGATGTCTGTCCCACTTCAAGGCTAAGCAGCTGACATCTCAGATCTAGTCCAAGGCAGAACTAGGGCTGGAACTACTACAGTTCCAAGGCTAGCCCAAGGCACTTACCACCGTGTCACACTGCCTTGTCAATGGTTAGTTTCAAAACACTGTCAAAAGGCAACAAAACAATACATTCACAGCAAAATCATTCTTGAGTGTTCATGAGGACACATGATGTGGTCCTTATTGCATAGTGAAAAGATAATCATTCAAGTACCTGTATTGCTCCTCTCAAGTTAATTCCAGTTTCAATGGCGACATAGTAAGATGCTTGCAGAAATGTCCTTTGCAGTAGGAGGGCAAGGAACAGAAGCACAGCTAAGACATAGGCATTAGCAAGGAACTCTTGGGATGAGACAAAGTAAACTCCGAGAAACCGTGTCTGTTGGAAAGAGAAATTCAGAGGTAGCTGTCATTGCCAGCAAAATGACTGCCATTAATACCTGTTATGGGCCACAGAGGCCATTGTTACAGGACTCTCCATGCTTGCAAGCCTTGTGCAACTGTTTATGAGTGGAAAAATCAGGCTAAACATTCTTGTAACTATAGGGAGGGTTGCCTATACTCTCTCCATCAACCCACTTAGGTAAACAGAATGTGACCCAGTTCTAACCTTATGTCCATAAATATGATTCTCAGCTTTGTGGACATGAGGCCAGGGGATTTCACTCTGAATGGGGGCAAGAATAAATAGAGCAAATCATAAAGCAGTCAAAACTAGAACCACTAAAACAGATTGCACAAGATGTATTCTCTGCTACAAAAGTGGAATCAGCTGAGGTTTTGTCTCACACTCACCAACAGCCTGCACTGTAGAAATTTCTGGGCAGAAAGACCAGCAGAAAACATGGGAGGAGTGCTCCCAGGGAGGAATGGGACCACATCGCCTGTAATGGACCATTTCAGACCCAAGCACCCCAGTCTTGTGGGCTCCTGGGACTTCCTTTCAAATGGAAGGCTTTCTGAACCTCCAGCAAGATCTCAGATGATAAGCAGTGGGGGAAAAAAACCAAATGGTTTGATTTTGTTGCTAAAGATACCAGAGAACAACAGCATGTCTGTTTCTAAATTCAGCATCAACAGCTCCCAGGAAAACTTTGATCTTGATTAAGTCCATCGTTCCACATCAATGTTTCCATGAAGACACAGCTCACCCCTTTCTGAGACTCTGCCCTGAACTCTGCAAGTGATTTGGAAGGTTGTGGGAGCTGCTGCTGCAGGGTAAAGAGTGGTGGGAACAAAATGATGAGAAGGAGCCTGAAGGCGTGTCCACACCAGGATCAGGCTGAAAGGGTCAGGATTCTAAGCAGAGGCCTTTTCTAGAGTCAGAAGTCCCTGCATCCTGGACGCAGACCTTTCTGACAGTAGGAAAGATTGTGCGTCTTGGTTCAACAGCGCCCTTCCACCAGCTCTCACAGGCCCGTGGAGCTGGTTCTGGTTACAACTATATTGCCCTTCCTCTGCGGGACAGGGTTGCTCCCTTGTGGGGTCAGCAGGAAACAGTCATAGAGAAAACTGAGGCCTCTTAGAAAGAGGGTCCTGCTGAAACCTGAAGCCCTGATTCTGCCTCACTTGTTAAAGCACAAGGGAGAAAGGCAGAGGGGGAGGGAGAAGGAAGACAGTTGCTGGGGGTTGCTGGGAGCAGCAAAATGGACCTTAAAATTGGGCTGCTGAGTTTGAGACCTGATCTTACAGGGAAGCAAGGGGCAGCGCCCTGTGTTCACCAGGTGCAATGCTCACAACACCCAATGAGAAGCACACCATTATTAGACCAGTTTTATGCATGAGGAAATGGAGTGTCATCATGGTTAAGTGGCTGGCCCAGGGTCACATGCTGATAAAAGAAAAGATGTGAACATGAAACCATGTGATGCCAAAAACACTCCCATAGATCCACCACCTGAGTCCCATCCAACCTGTTAACTCTGAGTCTCCTACTGTCAGCTGCAAGCTTGTGACCTTGCAGGGACTGAAACTTGCCCACTTGGCTCGTTCTGGGTCCACAATGAAGGCATCTGGTCTAGGGGAAAACCTGGTCCTGTTTAACATGCCTTGGAATTCTTCTGTTCTACCAGCCTCTGTAGAGATCCAGCTCTGGAGAATGGAGTCCATTATTTTAAAGCCACAAAGGACATGGTGGGGATTTATCCCAAAGGAAATAATTTAACGTAATGAAATAGCTGTATGTGCAAAGATGTACTGTCTCTGGGTTAGAACAGGCAAAAATCCATGTAAATGTGTAACCACAAGGGATGGTTAAGTATATTATGATACTCATGGGAAACACTATGTACCCAAGAACATCAATCAATATGAAAGCTCTTAAGTAGCATGGAACGGCTCACATTCACTGTATCACAATGATCAGAAAGCACATAGGCTGCAGAACGAAGGCTAGAAAAATCAACCGATCTCATTGTTTAGGTTACTGATGCGTGTGTGTACTTTGTTAAATGCACTCATCAATATCTGTACATTTTCCACAAAGCAACAAATTCTCTTTTTAGAATTTGTTGGAATTTTTGGTCTAAAGCTAAAGCCTTGCTCCCTTTCCCCAAAATACACACACCCTAGGGTCAGAAATAATATTTATTCGGGTCAAGAGTTTTGTGACCTGTTAAAATGAAAATCTGCCTGCAGGTGTAAGTCATTGGGTCATTTTTTTTTATCTCTCTTCAAAGAGACAGAATAAAAGAAATAGAGGCCAGAGTAGCTACCTTTTGATTAAGTAGGTACTAGACTAGCCAAAGAGTCCAGGGATACTGCTTGTGGACGGTAAGCCCTAGGCAGCTTCAAATGGCTGTCAGGGCATTGGCACTGCCCAGCACCTTGACAGCTGGAGAGAGAGGCCAAGGACTTACAGCTTGACATTTGATGAGTGGAAAATGCTTTGGAAGATCAGATGCCCTTGTCTCACATTTTCACAAGCTCTCAGGGAAGAAATTGTGTTTGTTTCCAGGGGTTTTCATAGTAGCACTCAATAAATATATTTTAAAGTAATCAATGCATATGATCTTCATCTCCCATCTACTTTTTATACAAGCTCTCCATTTCCCTATTTTACAGATGAGCCAATCAAGGCATGCAGAATGTAACGTTCCAGCTCTGGAAGGCCCTGGTAAAAATGTTGATAACTGTCTTTGACCCCTTATAGACCAAGGCACCCACCCATCCATCCACAACCATTTGACATGGTGGTTTAGAGTTTGAGGTTAGCCCATATCTGAATTCAAGTTCTGACTCATTATGTTAGTGACTGTGTTTTTAGTAAGTTCCTTAACCTCTCTGAGCTTCAGTTTCTTTACATGTAAGATGAAGCTATTAAGGGTTTCTACTTCAGAGAGCTGTTATGACAGTTCAGTGTAACAGTGTAAGTAAAAAATTTTTCTTAGGACTTCCCCCAGTGGTCCAGTATTAACACTCCACACTCCCAACGCAGGGAGCATTGCCTTGATCCTTGGTTGGGGAACTAAGATCCCATATGTTACATGGTGTGGAAAAATAAAGATTCGTAGTAAGTATGCTGCTGCTGCTGCTAAGTCACTCTAGTCGTGTCTGACTCTGTGCAACCCCATAGATGGCAGCCCACCAGGTTCCCCCGTCCCTGGGATTCTCCAGGCAAGAACACTGGAGTGGGTTGTAGTAAGCATAAGCACTCAGTATATGGTAATGTCTGCATCTTTCATTGAAAAATCATTTCTCTTGTGCTTCTGGGGTGTCAGACATGGAGCTGGGCACACAGAGGTCAGCCAATGCAGATCTTGTCTTAGGGGACTCAGGGTCAAGTTGAAGAAAAAGAAAATGGGTGTTTTGATGGTACAAACATAGGATATTACAGGAGCACAGAAGAGGAGCATGTAACTCAATCAGAGGAAGGCTTTCTGGAGGAGGTGACATCAAAGACATGTCTTCCCAGTTCAGAGGGAGTTAGTGAGGCATGCCAGACCAGAGCAGCCACATGGACATTGTCATAAAGAGACCAGCCCGCACGTTGACATCACAGTCACAGAAATGTGTATAAGTTCTCAAAGTACCCAGAGTGACAGCCACAAATATGGGTGTCCAGATGGGGACCCAGATAGACACAGAAACAGGCATACCAAGAGACACCGGGACAACAGAAAGACACACACAAAGACTCATAAGCAGGTCCCAGGAGAACTCATTCAGAAACAAACACACGCTAACCTACACACGATCCCCACGGAGGTTTAGAGGCCGTGTGGAGCTTTGTTTGGCCCTGAGATCAAACCCAAACTGTTCTTTCTTCCTCTGCTCAGCTGACAGCCTAGAGCAGTGCTGGCCGGTTTCAGATGCCAGCAGTTCTTTATAAATCCAATTCCCTTGCCCTCCCAGCCAGATCAGAGGCATCCATGGCAGGTGACAGATTATGGGTGGGGGCTGGGTGAGAGAGGGGGCTGGAAAGAGATCTATCAGGGGTTTTGCAGGGCCTGGGTCCCAGAGCTCCCTGGGAAGTGACGGTGGGGACAGGAGTGTTGAGGACCTAGCAGGCCATATGTCACTTCCAGTAATAAAAGAAGAAATAAGAAATGCCTGTCCTTGAGGATGTCAAGGGCGGCAAGATTTCTTGCCAACTGTGAGTATCCTGCCTGGCAAGGAAAGAGACGACAAGGCAGCCACTGATAACAGAGTAAACAGTGAGTGCCCAGCTGCGCTGACTGCAGCAGGATGGATCCAGGTTGAACGGGTAGAAGGGCTCTCTCAGGGAGAGGGTTGTTAAACACAGCTAGAGAGCTTCCTTCTCTGTTCATAAGACCAGGATAGCACCTGTCTCTCTGGGTGAGAGCCACTGGGAGGCAGGGGGTGGTGGTGAACCAAATAACTTCAATAAATGACCCCTTTCCCCCCACTATAACTTCCCTGGTGGCTCAGATGGTAAAGCGTCTGCTTACAATGCGGGAGACCCGAGTTCCATCCCTGGGTCGGGAAGACCTCCTGAAGAAGGAAATGGCAACCCACTCCAGTATTCTTGCCTGGAAAATCCCATGGACGGAGGAACCTGGTAGGCTACAGTCCATGGGGTGGCAAAGAGTTGGACACGACTGAGCAATTTCACTTCACTTTCCCCCACTACATGAGAATTAAGGCATATCCCAGGCAACCACATGACTGAGGACTCTCTGTTGCTGACATTGGAGACGATATTTACTTTCAACTCTCGTTTCTATGTCTGTAATTTGCTGATTGCATTTGGGCTGCCGGGAACAAATATTAAATTTGATAAGACCTGCTGCCACTGAGGCAGGGCCATCTGTCTCGGCGATTTATGTGCTGACAAGTAACTGAGACAAGAGCATTCCAATGAGAGGGCTGCAAATCCCAGGGTTTGTGTACAAACAAAGAGAGAAAAGAAGGCAAAGCTAACACTCAAATGAACTAGTATTCTCAGTGTTGTTCTTACCATTTCTCTGATACATCTGGCCCCAGAGTTCTTAGGAGACTGGTAAGAGTTTAGAGAAACACAGGATGAAGAAGGCGATGTGGACAAGCTGATAAGGGCTCTGGCTGGTGTCACTTTCCCCTAGTGCTAACAGTTGGCTCCATACTGCTGCAGGCTTATCAGTGTGGAGTATTTGGGAATCCCCCATGGGCTTCCCTGGTGGCTCAGATATAAAGAATCTGCCTGCAGTGCAGGAGACTTGGGTTTGATCCCTGGGTCAGGAAGATCCCCTGGAGAAGGACATGGCTACCCACTCCAGTATTCCTGCCTGGAGAATCCCATGGACGGAGGAGCGTGGCGGGCTACAATCCATGGGATTACAAAGAGTCAGACACGACTGAGTAACTAACATTTCTTTTTTTTTTTTTTTTCATTTATGGTTAGACTGAAGCTGAAGGTGACACTCTTTTTTCTACAAAAGAAACAGTCTCTTCCCCCGCTTTTGGGCCAAATAAAGTTCAGCAGCTCAAAAGCCAGAGAAGGTCTCAAGAGCCACTGAAGTCTAAATAAGCAAAAAGAGTCCTAATAATCTTTTCTTTTCTTTTTTTTAAGGCTTTCTCACGTTAGTCTTTTAAAGAAATTGATGCATTATATAAACATTTTTAAAAGTGAAAAAGTTGTGAAGTACTGTGAAGTTTTCATGAAATTTATTTCCAAGTTAATAGTTCTCACATCCTTAAACGAACAAGAAATCTACCCATCTTAGCCTAGGTAACTCCTACTCATCTGTCAAGGCCCCATTCAAATATCTTCTCCTTTTCGAAGCTGTCATGATCACTGGCTGAGTTAATTACTCCTTTTCCCATAGTTCCTTGTATCTACTTCCAAGTAGCAGTATTTAACACATGAGTGGCACTAGTGGTAAAGAACTTGCCTGCCAGTGCAGGAGACATAAGAGACACAGGTTAGATTCTGGGTTGGGAAGATCCCCTGGAGGAGGGCATGGCAACCCACTCCAGTATTCTTGGCCTGGAGAATCCGATGGACAGAGGAGCCTGGCAGTCTACAGTCCATAGGGTCGCAAAGAGTTGGATATGACTGAAGTGACTTAGCACACTTAAAATATTTTATTTAGATTTCTCTCTCTTCCATTTGGTTCCATATTCCTTGAGGCCAGAGATGAAGACTCGATAACCATAATCAATTTAACATCATGAGTGTAAGTGCCCAGACTATGGAGTAAAAGAGACTTGGTTTCAAATCCTGACTCTGTCACTAACTAGCTGAGAGACCCTAGGGAAAGTTACTTAACCTCTTTGAGCCCCAAGTTCTTCATCTGTAAAATGGGGATTAAAGATACCTAACCTTATAAGTTGTATGGTTTGTCAATTATATCTCAAAATGCTGTTACAAAACAACAACAACAACAACAACTTACCCTAAAAGGCTGTTTTAGGGATGCAATGAGATAACACATGGATATGTATTAAGCAGTCAATCAGTGGTTGTTATTATTAATCTTCCTCATCATAACCATTGTCTCTATACTCTCACAGTCTTACCCAGGTCTGGCACATGGTACAGCTCAATAATTGTTTGCTGAGTAAATCAGACAGACTTAAAAGAGTGTCTCATATTCCTGGCCAAAAGTGCTCAGCTGATTAATTATGTCTCTGGAAAAAAATTCATATGCACCTCCTGGGAATTAAATGGTATCTGCAGTTTTGGAACCCACGAGATGGATAATACTACAAAAGGGGAAGTCGTAAATTAGTAATCAGATCCCTAATCAGTAATTACCTGCATCATTTTTGGACTCTCTATTTGTGGTTAAAAGGTTACAGTGATGTTCCTGCTGGGGAAATAAGACTCTGAATCTTATTAGAGGCAAAAAGTTTTCCATTTTGTGGCCATCTAAACCTGGCCTCATCGACTCAATGGACATGAGTTTGAGCACTCTGGGAGACAGTGAAGGACAGGGAAGTACCAGCGGGCTGCAGTCTGTGGGGGTCCCAAAGAGTCGGACGTGACTGAGCAACTGAACAACAACAAAGCTCAGCAGCCGCAAAGAAACATGAAAGAGTTAGGCCTTCCACCTTCACCCCCAGAGTGAATGCTATTGCCCCAAGGAAGGAAAGCAAACCCCGGAAACATTTTCTGTCTCTGTTGTCTGACAAATTTCAGTTTGTAGCATCTTTAGAGCCGGAAAGGCCATTGGGTATCATCTAGTCCAATGGGTTTCAATTACTTTTAAGACACGGGATTCTTTTTTTTTTTTAAAGAAATTTTAATGGGAAGTTCTAACATGTTAATAAAACTGGGGCAGCTTTTAACAAAATTTGGAGTGGAGGGAGAAAAAGCCCCACAGATGGAGGTTTCCCATTCTCCTCCCCACAACAGCAGCCACCAAAGTGGTCCTGCAGAGCCTCAAGTTCTATGTGCTTAAACAAAACTGGAGAAGAGAGATCCCATAAAAGTTATTGAGAGTCTTAAGACAGCATGAATTAAAAACTAACAAATAAAAGCTTTAGATACCTCCTGCAACTTTCTGAATGATGACATAACCGAGAGAAGTATTATGGTGATTATGGTACGCTGCTGTTTAGTTGCTAAGTCAAAAGCGTAGGGCACCATAAATTCTCTAGAGGCACAAGCTTACCTTCTAGCATTTCTGCTGACCAGGTGCAGACATCTCCTAGAGACAGATATTGCTAAGCGCTCTGCATGATGAGGAACTGCTCTGTGCAGCCACTCTCACCCACATCAACCTCTTGCCTGTTCTCACTAGTGAGTGAAAACCTTGCCAAGGACGCCCTGCTCTCCCCCTGGGAACCTACCTTGGGCTGGAAGACGCCATTCTCCTTCCCAAGGTGGTCCACGATTCCAAAGATGCACAGTGGCCCAGCGAAGCCCAGCAGGTCAGCCAAGATGCGGAACGTGCTGCTGAGGACCAGGCGCCTCCCGAAGGCACAGCAGAGGGCCTGCCAGATGGCCCGGGCACCTTGTGTGCTTTGCATGTCCTTCCGCTGCCCAGAGAGACAGAGTCAGAGTGGCTGAGGGCCCGTTCACAGCAGGGCCCAGCCTCCCAGGGAACCCCTGGCTCCTGTTGCCTAGAGAAACCCAGTGGCCACGTCTGCTGCAAAAAGGTGGACTCAGGGAAGAAATTATGGAGCCACCAAGTGCATGGTTGTGTGGGTCCAAATAGACCTAACGTGGTCCAGATAGGGAATCTGAGGCCAGGTGATGGATCAAGGTCACATGGCTGGGTAGGGACTGTGTGGTGAGCATAGTGCTATGACGAGGGCATGGCATGTGTCAGTCCAATGCCACCGTGTCTGTCTTGGTGTTTTCCTCTGAAATGCTAGGGCAGAGGCAGTGAACCAGCACTGGACTGGGAGTCAGGTGACCGGCTCTGCCACCTGCCAGAGGTAAGCTAGCTCTGGGGAGGTCACGGCCTTTCTCAGGGCCTCAGTTTCCTCATCAGTGGTTTGAGGAGATGCCTTCTGGCCTAACTCATAGAGTTACTGCAAGGATTAGGCCACTAATGCCCTTGCTCTCCAAATGGGTGACCATCCCCACCTGTACAGTCACTCAGCTCCAAAAGAAAGACCACAAGACACGAGAAATCCAGTGGGGTTCCCTCCCTTTAGAGACTCAGTTTCCCCACATGGACAATGAAAGTGTTAGGCTGGGTGATCTAAACCGTGAGGACCATTCCAGCTGTGACTGTCCTATGGGTCTTTGGTCTTGGACTTCTCCCTGGTTCACTGTGTGACTTACGGCAAGCCTCTTTCCCTCACGGGACTCAGTTTCCCCACTGTCCCATCAAGGGTTTGACCTGATGCTTTCTGAGCTCCCTGTCTGTGACGCTAAACCAGAGGGCAGGGAACGGACAGTGTGACCATGCCCCCACTGACCGCCTGGGCATCGAAGGCCTCGCAGAGCCGCTGGTAGTTGGTGAGGGCCCGCATGGCAATGGGCAGCTTCCCAATGGCTCGGAGATCGATGGGCTTCTTGTGGGCAGTCTTGATGAAGGCATTCATCCACCAGTAGGTGCCTTTGGACAGCAGGTTCACAAAGGGCTGCAGGAAGCGCACCCCCAGGTCCTGCAGGTCCTCCGGGGGCTTCACCTCCCTTGGTGTCTTGAAGAAGATGTACCTCTGTGGGCACACGAGACACCAGGGAAGGGTAAGTGCAACTTCTCATCACCTCTACTTTGTCCCAGCAGAGACCTGGGGTTGTGTCGTCCCACCCTTGACTTCTAACAGGCTGGGCCATCATTCACCTCTTCCCAGGAAAAAGACCCCCCCAACTCCTCTTGACCACCAGTGCCAGGGCCTCCTGACTCATAACTCTTCATCGAGGTCCTACTTTGAATCCCCTGGGCTGGGTTGGGTTGGGCAAGAGCAGGAGTCTCCCATATGCCATCTTCTCTCTCCTACAAATCCGAAGAAACCACCATGTTCATATAGGGTTTGTAGAATGTGGAGCCATGCAGACCTGGGTTCGAATTCTGCCCCCTCCATTTACTAGCAAGGTATCTTTGGACAAACCTCATCTAATGTCTCATCTTAAAAGGAGATTTTACTTGTATCACAGCAATGCTGCGAGGGTCGGTGGAGGCAGAGAATATGAAAGCCTGTGTACCCTGCAAATCACCAACTAAAAGCAGAGGAGTCAGAGAAATGCAAATTAAAGTAGCACTTCACACTCATCAGACTGGCCCAGATTAGACATGGCTATAGCCCACATTGCTGGTTGGAGGAAGGGAAAGGGCTTTCTAATTCATTGCTGGTAGATTACAGCATTTCTGAAAGGCAATCTGCAACATCAATTAAAATTTCAAATACTCAGGCCCTCTGAGCCAGCAACTCTGCTCCTTGGATTCCCTCCCATAGAAACAGAAGCAGCTTCACATGGATACAAGTATGTTTAATATGCCATTATTTGTGATGGCAAAAATTTGGCAACAAAGTGAATGCTCATCAATAGGTAATGGCTCAGTTACATGGTGGAATATTAGGCAGCCTTTAAGAAAACTAAATTAACCATACTAGACTTGGAGGGAGTCCTAAGAGATACCTGATAGATGAGAAAAGCAAGACGTAAAAACTATATATAATATGATCCCATTTTCATAAAACAAACATTGAAAGAAACAATACCTATTTATGTTAAGGAGATATCCTTAACAGATGCAAGTATGTAGCACAATATATTAATAAAAAGAATGGAAGGACACATACTAGAATGTTAATCTGGGTTACCTGGGGAGGGGCGGGTTGAGAAAGGGGAAGGTATGAATCTCAGAGGGGGAAAGGGAGCAAGCCGAAATGATAAAAAAAAAACCCAAACTCAAAAGATATGTATACAGCCACACTTACCACATTTACTAATTCATGTGTAATTATTTGAATACATTAAAATAAAACAAGCCCCCCTGACCTCAAAAAGAAAAAAAAATCAAACTCAGAGAAGCCAGAACCTGAAGTTTCATTTCCTCTCTATTAAACCCAGAATCCTATAGCCTTGGCTGTCACCTCCTCTCCCCCCTGAGAGCCTGGGGTAGAGGGCTGCTGGGCTGGATGGAACACTCCTCCTGAAACATCCCTCACTGGCCTCAACTCTCCTTTTGAGGACAGGTAAAAGAAGCTGACTCCTTCTAGGACTTGGCTAAGAAGCAGGGTGGCGGCCCGCATCCAGGGGCAGGACTCTGGTCAGCAGCCCCACCCTGGCCCAGGTGTGTCCGCAGGTGGGTGGCAGCCCAGGGGGGCCTGCTTACCCTCACCCTGATGACGTTGATCTCCACGAGGAGAAGCATCCCGTAGAGGATCACCAGCAGCCCCGTGAGGCAGAAGCGCAGCTGTGAGAAGCCGATGTCGTGGGCGTAGAACTTGGCAAACTTGATGGTCTTGGTGATGAAGGCCAGCGTCCAGTAGACTAGCAGGGCTGCCAGGGAGAGGCAAGAGAGCACGGAGGGCGTGTGTGCACGTATGTGCGTGCGCGTGCACTCACGTGTGCACAAGTGTGTGCAAGAGGATGGAAAAGTGTGTCAGGGAGGAGGTATGCCTGTGGCCAAGCACACTCAGTGTGAGAGATGTCTGTGTGTGTGAATACAAGAGTATATAATTTTGAGACAGTGAAAGTGAAGGTGATAGTCATTCATTCATGTCTGACTCTTTGTGACCCTATGGACTGTGGCCCACCAGGCTCCTCTGTCCATGGAATTCTCCAGGCAAGAACACTGGAGCGGGTTGCCATGCCCTTCTCCAGGGGATCATCCTCACCCAGGGACTGAACCCAGGTCTCTTGCATTGCAGGTAGATTCTTTACTGTCTGAGCTACCAGAGAAGCAATGTGCATACATTAAAACACTCATGACAGGCATGTTCAGAAATAATAATAATCCTACAAGTCAAGGTGGTCAACCAAATTTTCCCTTGTAATAAATAAGAAGAAAAATAGTGAAATTATTTCTTGAATTTAGCTAAGTTATAGGCACTGTGTCAAATAAGCACTTTAAACATATTTATCTCACTTATTTCTCACAAAAGCCTTGTGAGCAAAGTCCTGCCATCACCCTCAATTAAACAGATATAGGAATCAGAAAGGTTTAGTAACTGATCCAAGGTCACACAGACATTAAGTGGCATAACTGGGCTAGCCTAATGCCTAATACATGTAGGCTCCACCTTATAATGGCTTCCTTGTGGAATCCCCAGTCTGGGAATATCTTAAAGGTCCTTCAATCTAGTCCTTTAATTTTACAGATGAGAAAGCTGAGGCCCAGAGAGAGGAGGGGGCCTGCCCAAGCTCACTGCAAGCTAATGACAGAGGGAAGGTGGAGGCCTAGGTCCCTGGCCCACCTTGTCCGGAGCCCAGTATGGCACAATGACGCTCTTCAGGGAGCCTGGGGAGTGAGGGATACAAAAAAGGGCGCCACAGTCCCATGAGGCAGTGCATATTGTGGTTAGAGCTGGGCCTGCAGCCAGATATGCTTGGGCTCAGATTCTGTGACTTAATAGCTACATGATCCTGGGAAAGTCATTTAACTCATCTAGGCTTCAGTTTCCTCATCCATAAATGGGAATAATAATATTACTACCTCAAAGGCTGTTGTGAGCAATGTATGGAAAGCATTTAGCACAGTGAGCCTGGCACACACTGGGTGCTCTTTGGATATCAGGTGTTAATATATTTATTATCTCCAGACTTCAGACCTGGGACCATAAATAATCAGAAGCCATCAGTGGAGTCTATCCTCTTAAATTCCTATCTACCCCATTCAAATCCACCAATAAACCAGCCAGTTTTGGCTTACTGGTGACGACAAAAGAGAGCAGTAATTAAGTCCCCCTTTAGCGAGTGCTTTAGCACAGGAAGTCCTTCCCCCTTAGTCCCTAGAGTCATATGGTTTACGATATATGACATATGGGATCTTACATATGATATAAGGTCAGCCTAAATACCTAGAGCTCTTCTCTAGAGGAATCACAGAGAGAGAAGAAGACCATCACCCTGCCTTTCATCCCTGGGTGGGCCTGGACATGAATGCCAGGGCATCTCTTGGGGACAAAAGCTGCAGTCTGTCTCAGCCTGGCTCTGGGCTGGGAACTAGGTTAAGGCACTGAACTGGGGAGGGGCGAATGCCACCTATCTCAGGACCCCGAGTGAGAACATCAGGATAGAGGGCGGGAGTGTCTGCTTCTGGTCCCAGCTCTCAAGTCTGGATGGTGTCTCTCAGCTTAGTCTGGTCTCCGGTCACAAGGAATCCCCTAGCTGGATGCCATACCTCTCCCTCCACACCCATACTCTCCCAACAGACTCTATCCCAGGCACCAGAAGTTCTGGAGGCCTTTGTGAGGGTTTCCTACTGGGACCAGGCTTGTAAATACGTCTCAGATTGGTCTAACCTCTAATGCTTAACAGATATGATCTGATTTGATCTTTATAAGAACCCTAGGACTTAGCCAGGGACTTACTATTCCTGTCTAGATGGGCGGACTGAGGCTCAGAGAGCCTGAGCATCTTGTCCAAGGTCACAGAGGGAGTTAGTGGTGGACCCAGGACTAAGCCCACAACCCTACCCTACAGTGCTGAGCCCTCAGCCTTCGGCCAGATACAGCAGCGCTCGGTGAAAGCTTAGGGCTTGTCTGAGAGAATGGGAGAGGGGAAAGGACAGCACGAGGGCTGCTGCTGAGCTTTAAACTCTGAATTCCCGGGAACCTACCACAACATTGTTAATCAACTATATTCCAGTAGAAAATAAAAAGTTAAAAAAGTAAAATTAAAAAAAAAACCCTCTGAATTCTCATTACCTCCGCTCCTTCCTTCTCTCTCCGCTCCCTCACCCCCACATCCTACCTATTACCAAACTCTCTTTTACTTTCTAATTGTCTTGAATCCATCCACTTCTGTCCATCCGGGTGGCCCCCTGGGTTGCCACCATCATGTCTCCCCTGGTCTACCTTTAGAGCTTTCTCAGGGCTTCCCCACTTCCCCTCGCACCCTCCACAGACCAATACATTTAGTGAAATATGATCTCAACCCGCCCATGCTCAAAACAGCATAATTTGTAGTAGCCAAAAGGTGGAAGCAACCCAACTGCTTATGGATGAATGTATAAACAAAATATGGTATATATATAATATATATATACAACAGGATGTGTATATACACAATGGAACATATATATATATATATACATACATACATATACACACAGAGACACACACAATGGAATGTCATTCAGCCTTAAAAAGGAAGAACTTTCTGACACGTGCTACAAATGGGTGAATCTTGAGAATATAAAACAAAGTTAAATGAACCAGTCACGAATGGACAAAATAGTGTATGATTTAACTTAAATGAGGAGCCTAAAGTAGTCAGATTCACAGAGACAGAAAGTAGAATGCCAGCTTTGAAGGGTTGAGGGTAGTTATTGTTTAATGAGTACAGTTATTGTTTAATGGGAAAATGAAAGAGTTTTGGAGATGGATGGTGGTGATAGTTACCCAACAAGGTGAGTGTATTAATGCCACTGAAGTATACATTGAAAAGTGATTCAAATAAATTTTATGATACATATCCTCAATGGCTTCCCATTGTCCTTGGGATAAAGACCAACGCCTGTGGTGTGGCCTTCAAGGTCCTGCCCCACCTGCCACTCTAGCCTTCACAGCTCAGCTCCCTTCTGCCCTCTGCACTCTAGCACTCCTTCCCTCCTCCACCCCAGATTTCTTAATGTGCTTTCTTTCTTCTGTCTCTGGGCCTTTGCACATGCCACGCCTTCTGTCTGAAGCATTTCCCCGCCCCTTTCCCCAACTAGGTCCTACCTATCCTTCGGTTTTCAACTCAAACATGACTTTCTCATAGAACACCTCCTGATCTCACCCAGGTCCATGAACAAGGTTACTTCTCGGGACACTGTACGCTGCATCACGGTTCACTTTCTGCAGGACTCCAGACCCGTGACCAGACAGTAGCCTCCACAGAAGGACAGTTCTTTCTCTAATACTCACTGCCCTGCAGCCCATGGGTGCATCCTCTTCACTTTCCCCTGTTCTAGAACTTCCAGCTCCATGGAGAGCAAAACTCTACCTAAGGGGAATGGAGGGAATTAGTCCTTGTTCCTTGGAGAAGGACTGGTCCATCCAAGGGTGGTAATTTGTGCTTCATTGTTGTTGTTGAGACACTAAGTCGTATTCGACTCTTGTGACCCCGTGGACTGTAGCCTGCCAGGCCCCTCTGTCCATGGAATTTCCCAGGGGAGAATACTGGAGTGGGTTGCCAGTCCCTTCTCCAGGGGATCTTCTCAACCCAGGGATTGCAACTGTCTCCTGCACTGGCAGGCAGATTCTTTACTGCTGAGCCAGGGGAAGCCCAATTTGTGCTTTAGGGAGAGAATATTATATGCTTTCTGGAGAATGACAAAATGAACTTGCCAGATGCCCAGATAGGGTGTTTCCGTGGCACTGGTCAGCCGGGCCTGGCGATTAAGGAGGGGTCTCTGTGCATGAGAAGCTGCTTCAGACACTGGTGCGGGAGGCTCTCTGAATTTAACATCTCTCCACCTGCTGCCCCTCAGTCCCCCAACCACACTCACATGGGGGCCACTGGGGTGAGGACATCTCTTGGACGATCCTGATGGAGTGCAGCTCCCACCTTACCAGGAAGGTAGACCTGAGACAAGCTTGGGAAGCACCTCCTTCCCACTCATGACACCAGGCTGTGTCTGGCTTATCATAGAGAGTTCCAGACTCCAGATGTCAATTAATGCTGTGACTTCTAAAACTCATGGTCTGACTTAATGACACACAGTCTGACCACAGCTTAACAATAAGATGTACAGCCCAGCCTTAGACATGTAGACGGAGCCCCACACAGAGGAAGATCTGTGGATTTATACCTCGGGTCCAACACAGTCTGAGGACTTTTAGACACACAGCTTCATTCTTTTTAAGAGCCTGCTTGGGTCCCAGATTCCTGGGTTCTAACCTGGGTTTTACCCCTTGACTAGCTGGGGAGACTAGAGCAAACCACTTAAATTCTGAGTCTTGGTCTCCTGATCTACAAAAGAGTAATAATGGTACCTCCCTCATAGAGTTGTTGTAAGGATTAAATGGAGTTAACACATGTAAAATGGTTAGGATTGTGCCTGACACATAGAAGGTGCTAAATGAGTGTTCACTGTCATTATGTGTAACCTCTCTGAGTTCAGTGTTCATGTCTGTAAAATGGGGATAGCAACAGTACAAGAGGGAGAGTTAAGTGAGGGTTAAGTGAGATGATGCATGGAGGAAGCTTAGCATTGAGCTTGGCACACAGTGCAGCCTCAATAAAGGTCAATAGTCATCACTGTTGTTTCTGCCTGGGACCCCGGCCACACGGTGTCAGAAGGTCTAAGTGGGCACTCCTAAGCATTGGCAAACCACAGGCTCTGGTCCTGGGGCCCTTCTCTTTGCTAAAGCTTACCACATCTGGGCTCAAGTTTTACATGCCACCTACAAAGCTATGACTGCCCTGGACCTCCCCTGAGTGCCCAACTTGTTTATCTGCATGCCTGATACTTGAGCTGGCTGTTTCAACTCAGTGTGGCTTAAACACCCCAACTCTGGCTCCTTTGCCACGGTGGTCACTAACACACTGCTCACGCAGGTGCCCAGGCCCAGAGCTCAGAGTCTTCTGTTCCTCTCCTGGCCCCCGACCTAACCTTCAACCATTCTCCCCGCGTTTGCCTTGGCCCACACCAGCTTCTTTGCCAAGTGTGCTCCTATCAGAAGGGCTTTGAACTTGCTTTACCATTTGCATGCAACATCTGCCGGAGCCGGCATGAGGAGTCCCGCCCGTGGCAAAGGTCATGAGGTTAAGGGGCCCAACAGGCAAAGGCGAGTCGGGCCTCAAGGGAGCCTCACTGGATCTGCTCGTGCATCTGCCCCCAAAACCAGAGTTTGCCTGCCTTGCTGCATTGTACCTTTCACCTATACTTCTGACATTATGGGGGGCTATTCCCCACCACCTCTCTCTCTAAAGGCGTTAACTTAGGACTCCAGTTAATAAATCTCCTGCGCATGGTCCAAAAACTCCTCTGATGGCTCTCTAGCCTGCCTGACAGGATTATCCGGCCACATGTGATTGTTTACAGCCTCCCAACCATGAGAGGCACTAGATGCTTTAAACTTTCTAAAAACAGATTATTTCAGAAGTTAGAAAATTATTAGTATAGTATTAGTGAGTTAGAAATTACGTTAGTGAGGGGTTTCATTGCTGAGTTAATGATTGCCGCCAGGCCTCCATATCCTTAGGCACTTGGGAGTATGTTAATCAATGTAATTGGAATGTAGAAAAAGAAATATAGTAGTTTTGATGTTAGCAATACTAGACTTTTTGAGTTAATGAATTTTCTCTTTTGTTATAGATCACTGTACTCCTCTTTCTTTGTTATAAATCACTGCATCCTTGCTTTGTAAAAATGTAACTTTATCACTATCTTAAGACTAAATAGATCTTAAGGGGAAACAAGTTTTCTGATTGATTAACCTTTATCAATAGAAAGACAGGTGCGGCCATAAAATGTTGATTGGTCTCCAGACCAGAAGATATTGTGAACAAATGTAAGACCCTTGTAAGAACAAAGATATGCTGATAAGGGTCAGAGCAGCTGACCCTGCATGACTCTGTTTCTTGCATTTATCTCTATGTACAACTAAAAGTATAAAAGTGGACCTGGAAAATAAAGAAACGGACCAGTTCCTGGAAAGACTGGTTTCCCCCGTGTGGTTCTTTCTTGTTCTCTTCTTTTCTGGCTGAATTCCCATCTGGAGCGTGGAGGCTCGCCATGTCTACTTACTTGCCCTGGCTTCTAAGACCCATGTGAGAGGGAGCCCAAGGCGGGGCACCCTCCGCTATTCAAGCAGGCACCGGTGGCCTACGTAGGTGGTGCAAACTCCTTGTCTCGGAGTTTTATTGGTTCTCCGTGTAAACCAAGTTATTCAGCATCTTTTCTCTACTTATTTTCCTACTACACTATTTCTTTCTAATCTCCCTCCATATCTTTAATTAAGCAATTAATTCCTAGGACGCCGACGCCATCTCCGCTTCAAATTCCCTGGATCCACGGGGGCTGGACCTCAGCAAATATCTACCCCCCAAAGTCTGCGTGCCCACTCTTGCCAGAGGCCTCCTCCAAGCATCCTATACAGACAGCAACACAGCCTTCCATCTCTGCCCCTGAGCATACTTTGTGTTCTTCTTAGCATCATCACTACTTGTCTGTCTACTGTCTTTGTAGGTCTCCTCCACCAGACTGGAGGCTCCACAATGGCAGGGATTTTTCTCCACTTCTGAACCTCTAGCGCCTAGAACAGCGCCTGGCTCAGGAACAAATGGAAGTCCCTATTCCTTCCCCCTGTTACCCCTCCCGCTCCCCTACCGATCAGCAGCTTGGGGAAGTTGGAGGTCTCGATGTTGTGATAGTAGACCACAGAGGTAACGGCGGCCATGAACGCCATCCCGGCCGGCATGTACAGGTGGAGATGGCGGGATTCAGTCACCCTGAGGGGAGGGCAAGAGAGAAGGAGAGAGGAGATGCGGGTGAGCTGCGCCATACCCCGACAGAGCAGCCCAGGCCTCGTGTTTAGGGCGCAGCATGCAGTGTGGCCTCCAGAACACACACATGGCCGCTATATGTTGGCAGCTCTGCTTGGCAGTACCCCAAACACGTCTATTAAATAAGGGGCCCAGGCGTTCACACGGAGATGCTATGAGGGTTTGGTGTTCAGGCTCTGAAATTCATGGTCTTCTCTCCCTGGGTTCATGCTTACAGAATCTGGCAGAGGGAAGCTGGCCTTGGTAGTCACAGCTGTGAAGCGTCTACCCTGAAACCAGAATGCAGAGAAGCTGGGGTCCTGATGCCACCACTAAGCCACCACACCAACTAAAAGTGGCCTCTGGATTTCTTGGTAAATGAGACTGTAAATGTTGATATTCTTCAAGCCTTGATTAGTGGATATCTTAGCATAAGGTCTTCACGCTGTTATAGGAGGTACAAGGCAGTCACTAGTGGGGACACTGGCAACAGCCAACACCCTGCCCAGGGGGCCTTCAAAACTCTTGCCTCTGTACTCCTTGAAATAACTTTGAAGTGACTTCCTTGGCAGCTCAGTGGCTAAAACACCATACTCCCAGTGCAGGGAGCCTGGGCTCGATCCCTGGTCAGGGAACTAGAGCCCCCATGCTGCAACTAAGAGCCAGCACAGACAAATATATATCAAATAAATATTTTTAAAAGAAATACATAAAACATTTTTTTGAAAGAAAGAATTTTTAAAAACTCTGTACTCCTGCATAGATTTTAAGTGACATCTAAAATGTTATCTCATAAGTTTAAATACAGTCTTCTGTTTGCAGAAGGTAGAAATAATAAATATTTTATAAGATAAAATGAAAATGAATAACCGTAACTGAAATAAGTATTTTATGATGTGACTTAAACAGATTTTTGCCTACTTTATTGAATAATACATACTGACTTAGGTAACAAATTACGTAAAAGTTTCTGCAGCGCTTTTTCCAGTTTATGCTGGTCTGGGAAAACATTCTATGTTAAGAAAAATTTTTTCTAAATAACCTAAAAACCTTTGGTTGTTCTAAATTCAGAGCACCACAGAGAAATAATCCTTAAAGGAAGACAAGAAGCCCTATAGGTTAGCTCTATACCTTAATTCATCAGTATAAGAGGCCTTGCATATGTGCTAAGTCACTTCATTCGTGTCTGGCTCTTTGTGTCCCCATGGACTATGGTCTGCCAGGCTCCTCTGTCCATGAGATTTTCCAGGCAAGCATACTGGAATGGGTTGCCATGACCTCCTTCAGGGGATCTTCCCTACCCAGGGATCGAACCCATGTTTCTTGTGTCTCCTGCATTAGCAGGCAGGTTCTTTACCACTAACACCACCTGGGAAGCCCAAAAGAGGCTTATACTTGAAGACCACTGCTTTAACACCCCCTCTCTTATCTGCCCTGTAGACTTCCCAGCAAGTCTGTAAACCCAGGTTGGGTGGATTGGGGGTGTCAGAAGGCAGGGACTGTGGCTTCTCCTCCAGTCTGACTCCTTTCCCATGTCCCTCTTTCATGCTTGCCTGCCCAGGAGTGTAGGCCACAGATGGAAACCAGCAGACACCCCGTGACAAGTGCCCATCTGAGGAGCTGACCCACCCTCTGGGGAGCTGAAGGCGATTTGCACTGAGCATAGAGAGGTTTGGGATACAGGTGCTGCCCACACAGGAGGGACTGCTGAACAGCCAGCAGGAAGGAGTCCCCAGCCTGATTCTTTCCAGTCTCCCACGTCCTGGGAGTGTGCTCTCTGCCCAGGGCCCTGCCACTCTGCACTCTGCACCCTCTCCATGCTCTAATATCATCCTGGACTCTCCTATGAAGCAGGTCAGGCAAGGATTATGAAGCTCATTTCACAGGTAGAGAAAGTGAGGCCCAGGAAGGCTGAGTGGCTTGTCCAAAGCCCTACAGTTGGTACGTGGCATAGCAGATATGCTGGTGAAGACCGAGGTGTACCTTCTCTACAGAAATGATGTTTTCCTTTCCATTGCTTTGTTCATTATAGCCCAGTGAGTATCTTGTGGCCCCAGGGCTCACAAGGCAGCCCTCCCCTCTCTGGCATTTGCGCTGCTTTGGAAAGAGTGCTGGGATGGAAGGCAGGAGGCAGACTTTTCACCTGCTAGTTATGTGGCAGTATGCATTCTTGTCCTGCTCATCCCTTGGGCTTTGGAGGAAGCCCAAGGCAAGCAGTTATCACAGAGATTATCTCTGAAGCCAGGATGCAGTGGGAACAGAAGGTGAGGGAGTATGTGTATCGATGAGGGTGGGGATCCCCGATCCCCTCCCCCTGCCATCCAACTCCAGGGGCCAGGGTTGGCAGGAGTGGAATCTGGGCATAGTCTAACCCCAGCTCAGAAGGGTTGGACCTCAGCTATTTAAGCGAAACGCCCACCACCTTCCACCACCGCTTCACCCAGGGAGCCTTTCTTCCTTTATGTGATGGCTGCTCACCTCCTCCTTGTCTGCACCCCCAAATGCTGACACACCACTTTCACCTGCAGTCATCTCTCACCTAGACTACCGCAGTCATCTCCTAGGTGCTGTTTACTTCCAGCTACTCACTGCTGCCACCCTGCCCTCAAGTTCTCACCTCCAAGTGCTGTGCTGATTACATCGCTTCTAAACTGCCTGCAAAATTCAACTCAAACACTCAGCCTGGCGTTGGAAACCTTCCTGGAGATGCCCTCAGTGTCCAAGCCTCAGCCTTCACAGCTCTGGTGTGTTTCACACTAGCCCCGCTGCACTGCCTCACTGCTCCCACCCTCTCTGGAACTCCTCTGCTCCTCAGAACCCTAGTCATCCTTCCAGATTCAGCTCAGAAGGCCCCTCAACCATGAAGCTTGCCCAATCTGCCTTCCTTTATCCTCCCAGAGTACTTACTTGCAAGATTATTTCATTTATTCTCTTAAGGAGTCACTAAGAGTCTATGGAACTTTCTCATGTGCCTTGCACGGTGAATACAAAGATGAGTAAAATGCAGCTTCCAACTCTGAGGCCTTTCTGGCTTAGGGGGAAAGGGTTTGCAAATAGATACAGATGAGAACATAGAGTATGACCTGTGCAGTGGCAGAGGTGTGGAGAGTATGCTGTGAGGCCCTGGGAAAGGTGGGCATGGGGAGAAGGCCTTTGGGAATGAGGCTCGAGACAGGGAGGGCCAACTGTGAGGAACCTGGGTGCCAGGCTAAGCAACTGGGACCTTGAAAACAACTGGGAGCCAAGGAAAGATCTCAAGCAAGAGTGATTTTTTGCCCTGAGAAGGTAACTCCAGCAGTCTGTGGGAGAGGCTGAGCTCTCCACAGGAGCTACGGTACTCTAATAAATTCTAGGATTATTTCACTGGGTCTTGGTGTGCAGATCTGGGTAGGGCATGATTCTCAGTGCCCAGTGCCTGGCACAGAGAGCCCGGCACATGTATGTTAGGTAGACGGTTGTTGAATTTATTAGCAAATGAAACCGTATCAGCTCATGGAATACAGGTGAGCTGGGGTCTCCTTGGGCCTTTCGGCAGGCACCTTGGAAGAGACCCGCTCTCTTCGGTCCTCTGCGAGTCACTCACCCATCAGACAGGATGCCCTCCGCGATCTCACACACCAGGACAAAGAGCAGCATGAAGGTCAGGATCCAGCGCAGGTTGTGCCCAGGGAAGTGGAGCCATGTGCTGTGGTGGATGTGCACCTTGGAACTCTGACTGCCCCATCCTGCAAGGAGACACAGGAAGAGGCGGGAAGCCTGGCTCACCTGGAGGAGGTTTCATGAGCCCCAGGAAGGTGCTTAGGCACTGGGCCCATGGTGGGGATGAGGAGTGTACCCAGGACAATGCTCCAGTCTGTTCACTTGAACTAAATGTCTTTGCATGAAGCCCAGACCCATGGAGGCCCACATGTGTAGGTACCCATTTTATGTCTGGCTTTTCATGTGACAAACTACAGTGTAAATAAACCATCTGGTTGAGAGCAACAGTGTAAATGCTGGTACAATTTTTGATGTATCTGTGAGCATAGCTTCCTTCCTAATTGTCTTTGTCAGTAACTAACAACTTTTTGCTTCTGCAGCATCCTTTTTTAAATTCTGTGACAATTATTCCTTTCTTCCCAAAAGCTGTGTATGAATGTTAAGATTTGCTTTTTTTCCTTAATTAGAAGGAATTAACAGGTTTAGGGGGAAGCAGGGTTGACAGAGTGAGTTGACAGAGCTAGCCAGCTTGGGAAATTCGAGGTCTTGGAGAGACATTAAGGAACCCCAGGAAAGAGGCACTGAAAACCTCCCAGGAGGTTCCGCCCAGCTCTGCAGAGGGTTTTCAAACAGGACGCTGGGGGCCTCCGGGGTCGCTGCTAAGTCGGATGGGCTCTGCACGGAGCCTGAGAAGTTTCACTTTAGGCACACGCGCGCCCGGATGGGGTTGGCTGGGGAAGCAGAGCCTCTTCTCGCTCAGGGCGAGTGGGATCCCAGGATCTCCGGAGGCTGCTGACCACCACTGTCCGGCTCAGCCCGAGGGCTCGCAGGGCCTCCATCCCAGCCTCCGAGGCGCAGGCTGCTCTCCTCCCTGGCCCCAGTGGCGGCTGACGAGGAGGGTGCCCTGGGGGAGGGGTGACCCGGCTCCCTACATAGCGCCTCTGAGTATAGCCCGACCCCCTCCCGACCTTTCCAGCACGGAAAGAGACCCCCTGCCTTCCCCATTCTCCATTCCGGCTCTAGCCCCGCGGTGGCAAAACTTGGGGGTCCCCTGGGTCAGGAGCGTCCGTTGTGGTTGGCGCGGTTTCAGGGACATCCCAGTAGTGAGGGCTGCGCGGGTATGCGAGCGCAGGGACCGAGGGGTATCATACAGAGCAGGGGAACCCCGGAGGGAGGCGAGCGGCGATCGCCCGCCCGCAAGGGGACACCGAGAGCGGCAGGACGCAGCGCCTCCGCCTCCCTCCCGGCCTCCGCCCTCCCCTCCTCCGCCGCTCGCCCAGAGCGCTCACCGATGAACAGGATGGGGAAGGTGATGAAGAGCAGGAAGACGTGCGGCACCACGTTGAGCGCGTCCACGAAGCAACCGTTGTTGAGGACGCCCTGGTCCACCCGGTAGGCGGCCGAGTGGTTCTCGCTGCCGCAGAAGGCCAGGGGCATGGCGGCGCCGGCGCGGGCTCCGGCTCCGGCTCCGGCTGCGGCTGGCTCCACGCGCCTCGCGCGCTCTGTCCCCTGTAGCCAGGCCCCCGCCCCCACCCCGCGGGCCCCGCCCCGCCGGCGCTCCCGCGCCCCCACCCCCCCACCCCACCTCCCTGCTCCGCTACCTGCGGGCCCCGGGGGGCGGCGGAAGGCCAGACCCGCCCGGCTGCGCTGGGACCGGGAGCTCCAGCTGCGGCGCCCGCGTGAGGTGCTGTGCGGGGGGCCGCCTGGTGGGTGCCCCGCTGCGCGCGCACGCTGGGGCATGGGAGAAGGCAGGCTGGCTGGGTGGGTGGGCGCGCTTGATTCTGGGTGGGAGGCTGAGGGGTGCAGAAGAGAGGAGGGGCCTCGTGTGTCCTTAGTGAGTGCCGTAGGAGTCTCACTGCCCTGGGTCTGAAATGTGGGCTCACCTGGCCTGGTGCTGGTGGATGAAGTTAGATCTGAGGGTCCTGATGGAGGCAGAGTGGGACAAATCCCACCCCACATGAACAGGAAAAGCATTGAAAAACAGTATCTAGGGGGACAGTTCGATTGTTCAAAAGTCCTTCCAGGGGCTGGATGTTCACAGGTGCCTTATAGCCTATCCCACTCTTTCACAAAGGGCATCTCCCAATACTCCTGCTAAGTACAGGTTATAATCTCTCCCATTTTTCTGATGAGGAAACAGGCTCAGGGAGTTTACATGACTGACCCAAGGTCTCACTGTATCCAGTGAAGGCAATGGAAGGCAGCCAAGAGAGGTGGATACCCTAAGCTGTATCCTTGGTGCCTCAGTGGTAGAGAATCTGCCTGCCAATGCAAGAGACACAGGAGACTTGGGTTTGATCCTTGGGTGGGGATGATCCCCTGGAATAGGAAATGGCAACCCACTCCAGTATTCTTGCCTGGGAAATCCTATGGACAGAGGAGCACGGCAGGCTGTAGTCCATGGGGTCACAAAGAGTTGGACATGACTGAGCGTGCACACAAGCTGTATCTTTAACCTGACACACACAAGCTTAAGGAGTTCAAGTACCCTTAAGCTTGTGAAATTGTAAAGACAGTGTTATGCCTTTTTGGCTTTTTGGAAAAATTCTCATAGGTCTGTGGTCAAAAACAGTTTATGTCCTATGAAGAAAGAAGACAAAGGGGATTTTGGCTAAGATTTTAGAGGAATTTTCTGAGTTAGAGGTTTGCAATATAAATTCATGTATTCTCAGGGGGAGCTGGGGCGTCATCAAGGAAGCACTCTTCAGTTCCTTTTCCTCTGAGCCTCTCTGAGCCTGTTCTGAGGCCACTTTGAGGCTCAGAGCCTTTACAGAACATTGTCGAGCAGGGCCTCAGCTCTGCCTCAGGCCTTGAGAGAGGCCAGGGCAGAGCCAGGCACCAGAGCAGAAGGCAGGGGGTGCTGAGTGAAGAGCTTAGGAAAGGTAGGAGATCAGAGTCCGAAGTCCTTGGACAGTCTCTGATTTTGGGGAATCTCCATGAAGCTGAAAGAGGCCTGCAGTATTAGCCAAAATAGTGAAAAGTTGGTGGCGGTAAATGTCCAGTACCAGGGAAAGGAGTTAATTAACATGGGTGAAGGCAGTCACGGAAAAAGTGATTGCTGAGTGCATGTATGTAACCAAGTGGGAAAAGCTTATGAGACAATGTCAGGTGAAAAATCAAGAAGTAAAATTGTATGTTTCCTTTGATTATAGTCATATTAAATATGTATATTTGAATGCAAGCCCACAGGGGAAGCTCAGACTTGGAAATGGCTGTTAGGTTAGGGTGGTGTATAGTATACATTAGCTGCTGTTGCTGTGCTGATTCTTATTGTTATTACAATTCTCTTTCTGTAAGAATGAAACAACTAAGTTTCAGAGAGATATGATATGCCCTTGGTCACCTAACAAGATTGTTTTTAGGATTTTATTTTTGACTCCCAAGTTCTTCTTTTCACACTTTCTGCTGCCATTTTGGGGACTTCTTTAGTGGTCCAGTAGTTAAGTCTTCACAATTCAATGCAGAGGGTGCAGGTTCGATCCCTGGCTGGGGAGCTAAGAGCCCACCTGCCTTGTTGCTAAACAAACCAAAACATAAAACGGAGGCAATATTATTGAAGTAACAAATTCAATAAAGACGTTAAAAATGGTCTACGTTAAAAAAATCTTAAAAAAAAACCCAGCAACTTTTTGTTGCCATTTTGTTTTCGTAGTTATAATTTCCATTTTTCACACTTTCAGCAATGCTATTTTACCTTTCAATAGTAGTAATATTTTGTTGTTGTTGAGTCACTCAGTCATGTCCGACTCTTTTCGACCCCATGGACTGCGGCTCTCCAGGCTTCCCTGTCCTTCACCAGAGAATATATATGTGTATTCCAGTAGTACTATTACCAGTAGTAATATAGGTGTGTTTGAAAGACAAGTCCCCAGTCCTGGTTCTACCACTATGAGTTATGTCACATAATCACCATTCTGTGCTTAAGTTTCCTCTTTTCTAAATGGGGAAGATAATAATACAGACCCTAGAGGATTAAAATGAGGTCACAGGCGTACATGTGCTGTGTTAGCCTGGAAGATGATCCTGGCGACTTCATCCTCTGGGGGCTCACAGATGGGACCCCGTCAATCAATGAAGGTTATCTAGTGGTCTTTCCCTTTCTTGCACTCAGTACACAGTGCCCAGCATAACCTACATACTTGCTTCTTCTAGGTCATTTGAAATAAATAAAAAGCCTACTCTAACCCAAACTGGGGGGCTTCCCAGGTGACATTAATAGTAAAGAATTGCCTGAAATGCAGGAGACACGGGTTTGATCCCTGGGTCAGGAAGATCCCCTGGAAGAGGACATGGCAACCCACTCCAGTGTTCTTGCTTGTTAATCCCATGGAAAGAGGAACCTGGCAGGCTACAGTTCAAAGGGTCACAAAGAGTTGGACACAACTGAAGCGACTTAGCACACAACCCAAGCTGGACCCAAAGATATAGGACAATTAAGGGATCACTCACTGGGACTAAGAGAATATTGGGTCTAGAGGCTGGAAGGGGTACCACGTTTGCTATCTCTAATGCAAACCTACTGCATGACTGTGGGCAAATTCCACCCTTCCCTACACCTAGCTTTCTAGTGAGGATACCCATCCCACTGCCCATCATGTGACTGTATTATCTTGAAAAGCATGGAGCTAGGGGATTTCCCTGGTGGTCCAGTGGCTGAGACTCTGTGCTTCCGATGCAGGAAGCCTGGTTGGATCCTTGGTCAGGGAACTAAATCTCATATGCCTCAACTAAGAGTTTGTATGCCACAGCTAAGACCCAGCTGCTGCTGCTGCTGCTAAGTCACTTCAGTCGTGTCTGACTCTGTGTGACCCCATAGACGGCAGCTCACCAGGCTCCTCTGTCTCTGGGATTCTCCAGGCAAGAACACTGGAGTGGGTTGCCACTTCCTTCTCCAATTTATAAAAGTGAAAAGTGAAAGTGAAGTCCCTCAGTCATGTCTGACTCTTCGCAGCCCCATGAACTGTAGCCTACCAGGCTCCTCCATCCATGGGATTTCCCAGGCAAGAGTACTGGAATGGAGTGCCATTGCCTTCTCCCTAAGACTCAGCATAGCCAAATAAATAAATTTTTTAAAGAAGTGTGGAACTGGGTGCATAAAGAGGCATGAAAGGACTTCTGGTGTAACATGGATTATAATCTATAAAATACCCAAATGTTCATCAATAGAGGGCTAGTGAAAGCCAAACCAAAACACAAACGAACAATATCATAATTTCATGCTGTGGGATACTGCGAGGCAAACACAGAGAATGAAGTAGGGTTATGTACAGAGATGTGGAAAGATGTCCAAGGCATAGATATAGAGCAGTCTGTGCGTGTGGCATGAAACCATTTTATTTTTGCAACAGAAACAGGGAGCTGCAATGTCTCTATGGGGAGGCACTGGATCGCTGGCTGGATTACATCAATAGCAGGCTTGAAGCAAGGGTATTCCCCTTTGAGAATTATCAGCCTTCCTCAGAGTAGAATGGAAAACCTGGGAAGGATTTCACGACCTGGATTCTTGAGCTCAAAGGGCTCACCTGGTGAACGTAGTCGGAGGCAGAGATCATCCCTCACTCTGTGTATAGTGAAAGGAAACCTGGGTACAAGGCTTCAAAAAACTTCCTTCTAGCTGTGATGTCATTCATCCTTTAGTGCCCTGTCTCAGGTGTGTCAGTAACCACGACAGAGGAGGTCATAAAGATGACAATGGTGACATAGTAGAGAAGGAGGATATTTCAAGAAATTAGCTCTTTCAGTAACCCCAATCAATAGTGAGATGGTTAAAAACAAACAAAACCAAAAATGGTATTATCCATGCTTTGCAGTAAGTAGAGAGAGTCAAGTAGGGCTATCCGTGTGTGTGTGCTAGGTCACTCAGTTGTGTCCCACACTTTGTGACCCCATGGACTGTAGCCCACCAGGCTCCTCTGTCCATGGAATTCTCCAGGCAAGAACACTGGAGTGGGTTGCCACGCCCTCCTGCAAGTCATCTTCTCGGCTCAAGGATCCAACTTCCTTCTCTTAAGTGAAGTCACTCAGTCGTGTCCGACTCTTTGTGACCCCGTGGACTGTCTCCTCCATCCATGGGATTCTCCAGGCAAGAATACTGGAATGGGTTGCCATTTCCTTCTCCAGGGGATCTTCCAGACCCAGGGATCGAACCCAGGTCTCCCACATTGCAGGCAGACGCTTTAACCTCTGAGCCACCAGGGCAGACCCTTCTCTTAAGTCTCCTGCATTAGCAAGCGAGTTCTTTACCTCTAGCGCCACCTGGGAAGCCCCAGGGCTATCCACATCGACTTGGAAAGGTATTTTCCCCCGCACCGACTCTCCCTTCAGGCAGATGATTGTGAAGGAAATTCCAGGCAGAGAACAGACAACTGATATATCAAAGAGAGAGAAGTTCTTGAGACCAGGAACCTGCACTCAACCTCCCTGCCTGCCTGCTGCTCGTGTGTGTGTGTGTGTGTGTGTGTGTGTGTGTGTGTGTGTGTGTCTGCAGGGTGAGGTGGAGGGGTGGATAGCCACCCAGCAAGGGGAAGGCTAGGTGTCAGTTGTGCCAGAAAAATCCACACAAGGGCCATTTTGAAGGAAGATTCCCTTGCCTCGGAGCAGGGGCACCAGACTGACAGCGGCAGGGGCCCCTCTGCCATCCTTGCCTGGGTGGATGCTGCAGAAACAAGATGAACCCTCCCCAGAGTCTTGACACTGTGTAAATGGGGAAGTGGGGAAGGAACTCCAAGAAAACCCAGGGTTAACATTTTCTGCCAGCCTGGAAGGGATGGAGGTCTGAAATAGAAATGAAATAAGTTCTTGTTCTTGCCCACTTAAGCTCTGGTCCAAGATCACCCTCACCATAGTAACACAAGCCAGAGGACGACTGCATCCGTGGCCTGGTTTCTCTACATGCTTGAGGACAAGCCCATCCTCTCAACTATATTCCCAAAAGATCCGGCTCCCCAGTACCTTGATTTAAAATGGAGGCTTTATTGAAAACCTCCATGGGGAGGTGGAAAGATGTAATTTTCACACCTCACAACAGAGACTTAGTAGAATCTCCTGTTTCTCCTCCAGCCCCAGCAGTCTTCTCTGATTTGTGTTTTCTTACATCTCCTCTTCCTTTTTTCCCACACAGCCTCTTCTTCAAAACATGCCCCTCAGTCCCCAGGGCAATTCAGCATTTGCCTTCAGCTTCTACACCCACTCAGGGTTTCTCAAGCATGCCCTGTGTCCCTTCCCCAGCTGCTGACTGGCCTCAAGCGTGCTCTCTTCCTGGACAGATTATTGGGAGAGAGAATAAGATTTTTCTCTCTTTTGTTTCCCCAGCAACTGTTGAGTTCTTAGTGTATACCACACTTACCTGATTTAAATCTCAGAGGAACTGCCTAGAAGTTACTATTATCAGAGAAAACTGAGACTCGGAAGAGTCAAGCTCTTTTCCCAGGGTCACACAGCTGGAGATTGGTAGAGAAAAGATCAAAACCCAGTTGGGGCCAGCTTCAGAGCCTGCTCTGTCAGTCACTCCTTAAAGCGATGCTGAGGGTCCTGAGCATTTTACTGCCTCTGAGACTTCATCTCCTGAGGAGGGAATGAATGCAGGCCCCGAAGGACAGACCTTTGGGGAAACCTACACAGCTGTGTACTCTGCCTTTTCTCTGTGTTCGAAGCCAAAGGAAACACCCAGTCATGACCTCAGTCACTGGCATCAGTCGGGGGGCCAGGTGGGAGGACCTGAGTGTGAGGGGGTCCTGTGGAGTGGGGCCTCACCTGTGGGTAAAGCAGGCTCACAGATGACCTTGCAGTGATTTGTTTCGGAGATGAATACCATCGACAGAGGGAATGTTTGCACATGAGATGCACAGGGATCCCATAAGGTGTGCTGGGCTGCCCCTTTCCCCACCCGAGTTCGCCCTGCAGCAGAATCCCCATCTGGGCTCCTCTCTCTGGCACAGCCTGGCCCCAGACAGGTGCCTCTGGCAGGTACAGCACAGCCTCAGCTCTCTGGGCCTGGGGGGCCCTGCCAGAGCCAGGGCTGGAGCCAGGTGAAATGGGGGATGCTGCTGGGCCACCTGTTTTCCTTTTAGCTTTCTTCCACCCCCATCCACCCAGAGGGACCTCAGCTCCTGTTCCCCTGAACCAAGGCTCCTGGACCCAACTTGATGCTGGGGAAATTCAGGTTACAGTTCAGCCCCTGACCAGCCATGTGACCTTGGGCAAGTCAGCCTTCCTGGTCTTCAACTGTAAAAGTGGACAAATAAGCCTTCTCTCATGATTCAGTTGTGTAAGAAAGCCTGGTAAACTGGAGACCACATATCAAGCTTTCCAGTTCTCAAATCAGCTTTTTATCCAAGGACAAGACATTGATCCCCCTCCTAGTTTTATTAAGTGTAACTGACATATAACAATGCATAAGTTTATGATGTATAACATAATGGCTAAATATATGGATATGATTATCACTGTGTTTAGTTAACATCCATCTCTTTACAGAGTTAAAATTTTTTTTTCTTGTGATGAGAATTTTTAAAGTTGCTCTCTTAGCAACTTTAAAATATACAATACAGTACTGTTCACTGTGGTCACCATGCCATACATTACATGCTCAGAACTTATCTTATAACTGGAAGTTTGTACCTTTTGACCACCTTCATCCATTTTTCCTATCCTGCTCCTCCACCCTCCATCTCTGGTAACCACCGATTCATTTCTATGAGTTCAGCTTTTTTAGATTCTGCACATAAGTGAGTTCATACAGTTATCTGTCTTTCTCTGACTTATTAACTTAGCATAGTGCCCATAAGTTTCATCCATTTTGTTGCAAAGGGCAGAATTTCCTTCTTTTCATAGCTAATATTCCATTTCATATAGAGACCATATTTTCTTTATCCATTCATGCATTGATGGACACTTAGGTTGCTTTCCATGTATTGGCTATTATAAGTAATGCTGCAACACTTACTGATTTTTAATAGTTGATTGAGTTCCTACCTAAAACTTGACTGGGAAAGAATAAAATGCCAAGGCCCTTATAGCATTCTCTAGCTTGATCATCATCTCCCTTTAAAGCAGGTGATATAATCATCATTACAGACGTGAGCATGAAGCAGAGTGGAAAAGTCACTGACCCAGGGACCCCCCAGCCATGTAGGTAGCAGAATGCAAGTCCCTACCGGAGCATCCTGCTGAGAAACAGGGGTGGGTTGGCGTAGGGGTGGGATAAATGAGGAAGGCCAAATGGGGTATGGGAGCGTTCCAGTTGGAAAGAGATGCAAGGAGGTATGGTGGGGGTGTCTGGAAGTTGTCTCTGCAAAGCAAGCCCACGGTCCTTATTTAGACTTGGCCGCTTGAGGCTGTGCCTATATGTAAGTATATATACAGCCAACTTCTTGGTGCACTGATGAAAACCTGGTGTATAAATTAAGGTATGTGTGGGCATGCCTGCCACAGTGATTCTGTTGGGGAGGAGGAAAGAAGACCCTTCCCTCTGGTGCTTGGGCAAAGAAAGACCTCTTCACTCAGGCAAACAGAGACCTGAAAAGGAGGGAGGGAAGGAGAGCTGGAGATGAGAGAGACAGAGGCGTCGAGACAGACTCACAGCCACTACCTAACATTTACCTACTTACTCGAAAGAGACGTTCCTGAAGCACTCCCCCCTTATTCGCTGTACAGACTCAAAATTTATTTTCAGCTAAAAATTAGTGTATTAAGCATTCAAATTCGTGAATATATTTAAGTTGAAGCTTTTTGAGTGGCAAGGGTGTCCTTGAGAAGACAATCATTTAATGATGTGGGTGTTCTGGGGCTTGGGCAAAGGACAGAACCTGGAGTTGTGTTGTGAAGAGCAAAGAGCCCGGCCGTTTGGAGAGAAGTGTCGCCTTTTCCACTGGAGCTGGAGAAATCTAATCAAACTCCTCTGCTGGTCCAGCCCCCTGGTGGGAGAGGGTCGGGGGAGGAAGACATTGACATTTGCTTGCTCTCCTATTTGGGAGACATAACTTGGCTCAGTCCATGACCGCTCCAGTCTGTATCTGAGGCAGTTAGTCAATCCATTATAGGCTTTATTGGGTATCTGCTGGGTGCAGACTGGGTTTCCCAGATTACATTGTTCCCTGCAACCCTGCAAACTGAGTATTATTGTGTCCTTAGGAAGCTAAAGCCCAGAGAGGCTAAGGGACTTGCCATAACTCACAAGCCAGTGAGATGCATAGCCTGCACTGAAACCCAGGTTCATCTGGATTTGGAACCCCTGTTTCCCATACCAGTGGTTCTCAGAGTGAGATCTCAGGGCCAATGGCATTGCTAAAGAATTTGTTAGAAATGCAGATTCTTTGGTCTACCCTAAACTTACAGAATCTGAAATTCTGGGGATGGAGTTGAGAAATCTGTCTTATTTTTATTTTTAAAAGTATTTATTTGTTTGGCTGCGCCGAATCTTAGTTGAGGCCTGAGGGATCTTCCATCTTTGTTTCAGAGTTTGAGGTCTTTAGTTGCAGCATGCGAACTCTTAGTTGAGGTGTATGGAATCTAGTCCCCTGACTAAGAATTGAACCTGACAGCTTGGAGTCTCAGCCATCGGACTCTCAGGGAAGTCCTGAGAAACCTGTTTTAACAAGTCCTCCAGGTGACTCTAACCCCTGCAGAGTTTGAGAACCATTGCTCTCTACCGCATTGCCTTCTCATTAGGAATAACAGATGTCCCTGCCCTCAGGGGTGTACAATCTGCTTGGGAAAACAAGATAAACATACATCTCTTTTTTTTTTTTTTTTTTTAAGGTGACTGGGCTTGCAGAGTTAGCTTTCTTGAAGTTTTAGGGGAAACAGTGGCCTTGGGGATGGCCCAGCCTATACAGGGGAAGAAGGGGGAGACTGGCTGGTTAGGGAGGGATACTACTGTGTGTAAAGGTGAGAAAGCTGGGGTCAGACTTTTCCAAATGCAGTGAGGGAACCAGTAAGTCTGGCGGGGATGAGGCTCCATGAGGAAGGACAATGGGAGGCTGGATGACTCGTGCTCTGGAGTTTCCAGCTGTGGAGCTCCCCCCAGAAATTCTGCCCCACTGTTCATTTGACCGTCCACATTTAGGAAGCATCTGCAGGGAGCAATGGGAGCTAATAATAGGCTCCCTGACCCACTGACTGCCTGCTTCTAGGCTTTCAGCCTTGGGCTCAAATGTTACTTTCTCGTGTGAAGCCTTCCCTGACCCTCCCTCATGGTAGGCTACTTAAAGGTCCCTCCTTTTGGTCTCTCAGCACTTTGTACAGTCCCTGTCACTGCCCTTGCCACCCAGTGATGGGCCATTTGCTGGTCTGCCTGACCCACTGTGGGCCAACACTGAGTCTCGTGTAACTTTGGTTCTGGCACGTGGTGGGTGCTCAAATCTCAATATTTGTTAAATGAATGAGTGAGTGAATGAATGAACGAACAAGTCGATCAATGATAATGTTTCCCCATGGGCACAGCAGCTGTGTGCTTGCTCAGCTAAGTGGAAAATTGATGTCTATGAATTGATTCAGCTTTTCCATTGACTTTTTCATCGTATCATGCAGGTGCACTTTCTTTGTCTGTCTTTAACAGATTCCTCCTCATTCATTTGTTGGCATATCTCTATTGAACACATATTATATGACCAGCCCCTTACAAAATGCAGAGACTCAATGGTGAATACAGGACCTGAATAGGAATAAGTTGAGTGAACTTATTCTTTAATCTTCTGGGAGTTCCCAACGTCTCATTATTAAGGTTTTTTGTTTTAATCATCACCCTATCATAGAGCGGATTTAACCTCTTAAATCAGAGATACTTTTGAAAATCTCATAAAATTTAGACCACTTCTCCAAAAGGAGATTTACATTCTGAGGTTCATAAGCTCTCCCTAAATCTATCCGTGGAGCCTGAGTTAGGAACTGCAGGCCTGAGGTGACTGCCCGGTGGGTGTTGGTCGAACTGTGCAGAAGGTATAGAGCCACATCGAGCAGAAGCTTGCCCCTCGGTATCTGTCAAGTGAGCAAGGGGGCCTGAACAGTAGAGTCTGAGCTGACTCCATGGTCTCAGGATCGCCATAAACTGATGAAGAGTCTGTGGTCAGAGTGGCCAGCTGTGCAGCACACAGGCAGAGAGGAGGAAATTCTGCTTCCTCTGAGGTGACAGCCTTCGTTGCTTGCCTGTGATGCTCGCTGAGAACCTCCCATGTCTGTCCACCTGTGACCAGCATGTGGACTGTGGGGAAATAAAACTCCCTTTGATTCCTCAGGTGTCTATCAAAAAAAAAAAAGGAGCCCTAGCCTCCTGAGATTTGGAAATATATATGATGTAAAGAAGAAATTTTTGCTTTCATTTTCCCTAGAAGCATTTCGCCCTTCGTACACCATGAGAGGGTCTTCCCTGATGGCTCAGCGAGTAAAGAATCTGCCTGCAATTCAAGAAACACAGGAGACATGGCTTGGTTCCTGGGTCGGGAAGATCCCCTGGAGGAGGGCATGTCAACCCACCCCAGTATTCTTGCCTGGAGAATCCCATGGACTGAGGATCCTGGTGGGCTATAGTCCAAAGGGTTACAAAGAGTCAGATATGACTGAGCAACTAAACATGTGCATGCGCGCACACACACACACAGACACACACACCATGAGAATTACATCTGTAGCCACTTGTTTAGATAATTGCTTTTACCCAAAAGGATAACAAAACATATCCAGCAATTCCACCTGTGAATAGATGCTCAAAATTATTGAAAGCAGAGTCGGGAAGAGATACTTGTACACCCATGTTCATAGCAACGTTATTCACAATAGCTAAAGAGTAGAAGCAACCCAAGTGTACACCAAGAACTAAATGGATTAGAAAAATGTGCTATTTCCACACAATGGAACATTATTCAGCCTTATAATCTCATGCTACAACATGGAAGAGCCTTGAGGAAATTATGCTGAGTGGAATCTGTGTGCTGAGTCACCCAGCTGTGTCCGGCTCTTTGCGACCCCATGGACTGTGGCCTGCCAGGCTCCTCTTCCATGGGAATTCTCTAGACAAGAATACTGGAGTGGGTTGCAATGCCCTCCTCCAGGGGATCTTCCCAACCCAGGGACTGAACCCATGTCTCCCACATTGCAGGTGAATTCTTTACCATCTGAGCCACCAGGGGAATCAAGGAAAGACAAACACTGTATGATCCCACTTATATGAGGTACTTGGAGTAGTACCTCATATTCATAGAGATAGAAAACAGAATGGTGGTTGCCAGGGCTGAGGGGACAGGGGTTATGGAGAGCTATTTTAAATTTACTGAGGACAGAGTCTCAGTTGGGCAAGATAAAAGAGTTTTAGAGATGGATCGTGGTGATGGGTGCACCATAATGGGAGTGTGCTGAGTATCACTGAACTATGCACTCGAAAAGATTAAGACAGTAAATTGTAGGTTGTGTGTACTGTGTCACAATTTAGAAAATGATAACAAAGCTTCTATCTATAACCAGAAGGTTATAGCCAGGGCCAGGTCCCCAGGTTAAGTCCCTCAGGTACCAGGATGACTCGAGCACTAGCTCCCTAGGTGTGTATGTTCCAGAAGCTTAGATTGAGAATCCTTTCCATCCCTTCTCAAAGAAGAAAAGACTTTTTCAGTCTCCCTTTCAAGAGGGGAGGGAAATGGCTATCTGCCTCCTATAGATAAATGGAGAAAACCCAGTTTACCATCCCTGGCCTATGGATTGTCCCATTACTCATGTAGGAGACTCTCCCATCTGGTTTTCATCTCATCACCTCAGGAGTAAGATCGGGGGCAATGGGAGGAGTGGGAAGGAGGGGCTGACTCTCTTACCATTGCCTGTAAGATAATTGAGAGGAAATCTGCCTCTGATCTAGAATATCTCCTGCACACATTCAGGACACAATTAATGAGGATGAATATTAACCAGCACACGTGTGTGCATGCGCGCACACCAACACACACACTCAGCTGGTGGCTATTGGGGAACAGGTGCAGCTTTCGTAGCAAGGGAAGGTGCAGGAGGACTTTGTGCGCAGAACATGTGGACGGGGAGATAGCTGCCCCCAGCTGCTGTAGTTGTGTGTGTGGAGCACAGAGGCTGGCTGAGCAACACCTCGACCTCAGAGTCCACCTTGGGGAAGCCCCATTCTGAAATGGGTCCCAAGCTCCTCTTTCTATCCTTTGTAGATCAAAATAATAATAATAATGTTAATTTGAGATCCAAGAAGTATTTCTAAGCACTTTACCTCTATTCCTTTTGATTCTTACAATTCTATGAAGTAGGTACTGTTTGGTTATTGTTGTTGTTCAGTTGCTGTCTCGTCTGACTCCATTGCAACCCTACGGACTGTAGCCCACCAGGCTCTTCTGTCCATGGGATTTCCCAGACAAGAGTATTGGAATACATTACCTTCTCCAGTTAGGAGATCTTCCTAACTCAGAGATTGAATCTGTGTCTCCTGCATTAGCAGGTGGATTCTTTACAACTGCGCCACCTGGGAGGCCCCAGGTATTGTTTCTACAACACTTTTATAGTTGAAGAAATGGAGGTAGAGATTAAGTAACATGCCCAAGGTCAGATTTCAGTTCTCACATCTCTGGACATTTGGAATCAAGTGTTGGAACCCCTGTATCTCAGCCCGAGAGTTCTAAGGTCATAGCAGATCTTTCACATCTACATTTCTTGTCCCTAAGTGGTGACCAAGCAGCCTGCTCTGGCAGCTAGAGTAGGTGAGAGTTTCACACACCAAGGGAGTTATCCCCTGGCCTCCTGAGCCTCCTCCCAGAGTAGATCACCAACAGAGGAAAAGGGAGACCAGAAGGAAGGGAGGAAAGAAGGGAGCTTTGGAGAACCAAGGTCCTTATGGACACCACTTTGGGACTGCCCAGATCTATTTTTTTGTCCTCTGTGAGAGCACCCCAATTTTCCTCTTGGAATCCAGTCTTCCCCTTTACTGAGTCCAATCAGGTGCTGGTAGGGTTACTTGGATGGACATGTGATCCAGGCCTGGACAATTAGGGAAAGCCTACCCCCAGGACAAATTAATTGGAACTCCTAGGTTAGAGGAGTGCTTTTCCCACTGAGATAGCACTACCTGGTAGAATGTTTTGAATACTGGAGGCCATCTTGGCATCAGATGGAAGAACCTATCTGAGAATGAAGCCAACCAGAGGAGGGTGGAGCCAAGAGATGGTGTGATGGATAATTTTATGCCAACTTGGCCGAATGCTGCTATGAAGGTATTTTCTTTAGATGAAATTAGCCTTTAAATTAGTAGACTTAAAGAAGATTATCCTCCATGATGTGGGTGGGTCTCATTCAATCAGTTGAAATCCATAATAAAGAAACCCTACTTTAGGACATTAGGGTACTAATATCCTCTGAGGAAGAGGGGGACAGATTCCCTTCAGACTCAAGCTGCAATATCAGTTCTTTGTTAGGTCTCCAGCTTGCTGGCCTGCCCTGCAGATTTTGGACTTACCAAGCCCCATAATCACTTGAGCCAATTCCTTAAAATCTTTCTCCCTTCCTTGACACTCACAGATGGCCAGAATGGATTCCTGATATCATTGTTTTAACACTTGGATCCAACCAGATCTGGCATCAAATACGCCTGGATTTTTCACTATAGTAGTCGTCTTGAATTGAATTTCTGTCGCTTATCTCCTAAAGGGTCCATCTCAGGAGGGAGCAGGAGCTCACACTGACTGAGCTCTATGCCAGGCCCACCGCTCCCCTTTCACAGTTCCCTGGGGGTTGAAGGATGCAGAGACATTCGCATGGGCATGAAGTGGACAGGGTAGAGTGAACATGTGCAAAGACACAGGGAAGTGATAGAGCACAGCAAGCCCAGGAAATCCACGAGTGGCGGATGTGGAAAAAGTGATGGGCAAGAGACTGGGTTGGAGACGTTGTCAGGGGCTACGTGACACAGGATTTGAATGCCAGGCTGAGGAGTTTGGACTTTGTCCCGAGGACAGCAAGGGAGCCACTGAAGAGCGTTAAGCAGAGCAGTTAAATGAACTGACTCAGGCTTTGGTTGGTTCACTGAGCAGTGTGAAGCACACAGGATGCAGAGATAACAGAAGCAGAGGGAAATCATTTTATGGCTGGTGCTTTTCCTGGCGCTCTTGAAATAATATCCTAGACATCACTTCCCTCTCATCTGCTGGAAGCAGTAAAGCACAGTGGTTAATGGTGTGGCCTGCTGGAGCCACCCTGCCTGGCTCCCCATCCTGGCTCTGCCACTTACTGTCTATTTAACCCCAGGTGGGTCACTTAAGTCTTAGTGCCTGTTTCTTTAGCGAAAATAACATCTTTGTCCACCTCTTACTAAAGTCTTGTAATGATTACGTGTCATCACATACTTAGGGCTCAGCACAGTATTTGACACGTGGTAAAGTGGCACAGCTGGGAGGGATTGGGGGCAGGAGGAGAAGGGGACGACAGAGGATGAGATGGCTGGATGGCATCACTGACTCGATGGACGTGAGTCTGAGTGAACTCCGGGAGATGGTGATGGACAGGGAGGCTTGGTGTGCTGCGATTCATGGGGTCGCAAAGAGTCGGACACGACTGAGCGGCTGAACTGACCTGAAAGTGGCACAGTGATAAGAGCCCGCCTGCCAAGGCAAGAGATGCAAGAGACATGGGTTTGATCTCTGGGTCAGGAAGATCTCTTAGAACAGGAAATGTCACCCTGCTCCAGTATTCTTGCCTGGAGAATCCCATGAACAGAGGAGCCTGGCAGGCTACAGTCCATGGGATTGCAAAGAGTAGGACACCACTGAGAGACTGAACACACACACACACACACACACACACACATGCCTAGTAGTTAGTAGCAATCTTACTCCTACCAAGGCCAGCGGGCAGCCTCCTAGGCTGCAAATCCCAGGCCCCAGGGCACCAGCAGCGGCAGGCCCCTGCCCTCTGTCCTCTCCCTGTGTTAGCCCCACCTGCCTTCCCTGGAGACCTAGTCTGCCTCTCCAGTTCTCACAGAGGCACGGCCAGCCCAGGCCTCGGGGAGTTGGGAAGGGTCACTGCAGGGACAGGAGGAGAAAAGGGCTTTTAGTTCTAGAAACAGATTCTCCTCTAAGTCTCAATCTTGGGAATTAGGCTGGAATCGGGTAAAAACCAGTTTCCCAGCCCTGCACAAGCCCAAAGAGGGTGTCCTGGGATCACAGAGTCTGTCAACTCAGCCCTTTCACTCCGTCTTCCAGATGCAGAGGTGAGAGGCTCAAAGCCGGCTCCACCCCAGGGACTGGCTGTGGGAAGAAACTTCAATGACATGGACACAAGGCTAAAAGTTCAGAGTCAAAGGGTAGCTTTGAATTCCCGGCCGTTTCATCCTGTCCCCTCACTGTGCAGTGCAGTTGAAATGGCAGGTCTAACTCCACCTTAGGGGAACTCCGGACAAGACACCCCCTTTGTGGCCCTAATTTTCTTGAATACCCACTAATAGGGGTTAGATTCAAAAGTGGTTAAATAGTGTTCTACTTAGGGGCCAGACGTTTGATCAGTTTTAACGGTTGCCTGGTTGGTTGATTAGAAAGAGTGCTAGGATTGAAGGAGTGATGTCCGCCCTGCATGTGGGAGGTAACGGGTGGTGCGTCGGCTGTCTTTGGCCTGGATAGGTTTTTTGTCCTGAGTACTCAGTCTTGGCTCTGAAGTGGATTCCCATGTCTGGCCCAGTCTCCCAGGTGGGCTCTGAGCCTCAGTCGTGCCCTCATGCATCACCTGCCCCCTCCCCCACAGCAGGCCAAATACTACTTTTAAGCCTCCCTTCTATACATATTCTCTGAAGTTTTCCAGTTTTTAAGTGGTTGATGCCAATGTCTGCTGGGTACTTTGGGCTCAACCTGGAATAGCTTTGCAATACACGAGAATTGATTTCCTTGAATCATGAGAGTCAGGCGTCATAGAAAAGGAAGCTGAAGCCCAGGACTTACGTTCCCCCTGTCTGCAGCTTCCCTTTACTTTATCCCCTCTTCTGGCCCTGTCCAATAGCACACTCTCCCGGCTCTTCTTTCACTAACCAGAGGCTCAAAGCCCTCTTTGCCTCACTCATCCGGTCTTGATAAGCACTGATAAACTCATTGACCCTGAGGTGCCAATAACTAAGAATAGCTGAAGATGAATTTCAAAGGGTGAGATTCCAGGCGTGAAGGAGCTGAAGGCCTCAGCAGCAGTAATTGAAGGTCATATGAGGTAGTAACCGTCCTTGAAGAACTGAACATTCATTGCTCTTCAACTGTGGGAAGAATTGTCCTGCTAACAGCCTAAAAACTGAGACATACCAATGAGGGTTGCCCTGCCCCCTACAGCTCAGAGTGGAGAAAGGTATGGGCTCCTGAGAAAGAGCACCTGGGTTTTGAATGCCAGCTCCACAACTTCTTGACTGTGGGACTTGGTGAAAGTCACTTCACCTCTTTCTACCTCAATCTTCTCTTAATAAGATGGGGTTGATGATGGCAGTCCCTAGCTGGTGGAGTTGTTGAGGGGAGTAGATGAGCTTACCATAGAAAGACCAGTACCGAGGGGCGGTCCTAAGATGGCGGAGGAATAGGAAGGGAAGACCACTTTCTCCCTCACAAATTCCTCAAAAGATCATTTCAACGCGGTGCAAACTCCACAAAACAACCTCTGAATGCAGGCAGAGGACATCAGGCAACCAGAAAAGCAGATCATTGTCTTCAAAAACAGGTAGGAAAAAATATAAAAGATGAGAAAAGAGACAAAGGAGGTGGGGAGGGAGCTCCATCCCGGGAAGGGAAGCCCGTCCCGGGAAGGGAATTCTAAGAAGAGAGGTTTCCAAACACAAGGAAACACTCTCCCTGCCGAGTCTGTGGCGAGCCTTGGAAACACAGAGGGCAACATAACAGGAAGGAAAAACAAATAAATAATTAAAACCAACAGATTACAAGCCCAACAGTAACTCCCCCAGCGGAAAAGCAGCGCAGACGCCTGCATCCGCCACTAGCAAGTGGGGGCAGGGCAGGGAAGCGCGGGAGGCGCGGGCTGCCGCGCTCGGTAAGAAGCGGGCAGAAACGCCCCACGTGTAACCAGAGCGATTGAACCTGGGCTAGCAAACCAGACTGGGGAATAGCTACCACGTGAAAAGCTCCAACATAAGACCCCACCAGGACCGCGCACAGAACAAAGGACGGAACGGAAACAGCCGGCGGCCGACCATCCCCCGCCGGGGACAGGCAGCCAGAGCCATAAGGACTGGAAAAGGGCAATCGCAGCCCCGGAGAGACTTTACCTAACAAACTGCAGGCAGGCTTCTTTGCTGAGACTTCAGGGGATGCAGGACAGTCACCATCCGCCTCACAAGGAGCACCAGCAGTACACCCAGAAAACTGAGCAGTAGAGACAGAGAAGGGGACAAGTCGTGGCGACTGTGCTCGCCAAGCTCCTGAGCTGCTCAGACCTGGGAGGGGCGCAGAGCGCAGTCCCAACTGAGTCTGTGCCTCTGAGGGCTACCTGGGCGCCAAACCTGAGCGGCTTGGACCGGGGAGGTGAGCGCAGCCTGGGGCCGGTGTCGGACGTTTCCCGGCTGAGCACCGTGGAGCCGGAGCGGTTTGTGCGCCATGGCGGGGGACAGGTCCAGCGGGGCTGAGACGCTGTGTGCCCATGACAGTGCTATTTGTTTGCAGCATCCCCCCGTCCCCACAACGCGACTGAACTAGTGAGCCTAAAAAAAAAAAAAAAAAGTGTCCACCACCGCCCCCCGAGTCAGGACGGAATTCAGACACTGAAGAGACCACCAAACAGAAGAAGTTAAACAGAGGGAACCGCCTTGGAAGTGACCCCACACGGCCCATAACATCAGAGAAGGACCAGATATATCTTCACTATTTTTACAATCATTCCTTATTTTTTTTCCTAACTTTTTTTAATTGTTAAGTCTTCTATTTCTCCTCTAATTTTTAATTTCTATAACTTACTATTACTTTAAAAAAAAAGACTCTACTTTTTTAAGGCAAACACCATATATAGTCTTTGTGTGGTTGTTGTTGGTATTTCTTTTTTAATCTTGTGTTTTTTTTTCTTTCTTTTTTTTTCTTATTATTTTTTTCTTTTTCTTTTTTTTTCTTTCTTCCTTCTGCTTCTTCTCTTTAATATTGTATTTTTGAAAATCCAACCTCTACTCTAGGTTTTTTAATCTTTGCTTTTCGGTTTTTGTTGTCAATTTTGTACATTTCAAAACCCAATTTTACCTGACAGCGAGATTACTGGCTTGACCACTCTCTCCTCCTTTTGGACTCCCCTTTTTCTCCACCAGGTGGCCTCTGTCTCCCCTCCCCCCCATCTCTTCTATATCCAACTCTGTGATTCTCTGTGTGTTCTAGATGGTGGAGAACACCTAAGGAACTGATTACTGGCTGGACTTGTCTCTCTCCTTTTCATTACTCTCTCTTACCCTCCTGGCCACCTCTGTCTACTTCCTCCCTCTCCTCTTCCCTGTATAACTCCGTGAATACCTCTGAGCGGTCCAGGCTATGGAGCACACATAAGGAAGTGACTATTGAATAGCTTGCTCTCTCCTTTTGATCTCACCGCATCTCATTCCAGTCACCTCTAACTACCCCCTCCCTCTTCTCTTCTCCATGTAACCCAGTGAACCTCTCTGGGTGTCCCTCAATGTGGAGAAACCTTTCATCTTTAACCTAGATGTTTTATCATCGGTGCTGTATAGATGGAGAAGTCTAGAGACCACTGTAAAAATAAAACCGAAAACCAGAAGCAGGAGGCTTAAGTCCAAAGCTTGAGAACATCAGAGAACTCCTGAATTCAGGGAACATTAAGCAATAGGAGCTCATCAAATGCCTCCATACCTACACTGAAACAAAGCTCCACCCAAGGGCCAACAAGTTCCAGAACAAGACATATCACACAAATTCTCCAGCAACACAGGAACACACCCCTAAGCTTCAATATACAGGCAGCTCAAAGTTACTCCAAAACTTTAGACGTCTCATAACCCATTACTGGTCACTCCACTGCACTCCAGAGAGAAGAAACCCAGCTCCACCCACCGGACCTCCAACACAAGCCTCCCTAACCAGAAAATCTTGACAAGCCACTGATACAACCCCACCCACAGTGAGGAAGCTCCACAATAAAGAGAACTACACAAATTCCCAGAATATAAAAAGGCCATCCCAAACGCAGCAATATAACCAAGATGAAGAGACAGAGGAATACTCAGCAGGTAAAGGAACAGGAGAAATGCCCACCAAACCAAACAAAAGAGGAAGAGATAGGGAATCTACCTGAGAAAGAATTCCGAATATTGATAGTGAAAATGATCCAAAATCTTGAAATCAAAATGGAATCACAGATAAATAGCCTAGAGACAAGGATTGAGAAGATGCAAGAAAGGTTTAACAAGGACCTAGAAGAAATAAAAAAGACTCAATATACAATGAATAATGCAATAAATGAGATCAGAAACACTCTGGAGGCAACAAATAGTAGAAAAACGGAGGCAGAAGATAGGATTAGTGAAATAGAAGATAGAATGGTAGAAATAAATGAATCAGAGAGAAAAAAAGAAAAACGAATTAAAAGAAATGAGGACAATCTCAGAGACCTTCAGGACAATATGAAACGCTCCAACATTCGAATTATAGGAGTCCCAGAAGAAGAAGACAAAAAGAAAGACCATGAGAAAATCCTTGAGGAGATAATAGTTGAAAACTTCCCTAAAATGGGGAAGGAAATAATCACCCAAGTCCAAGAAACCCAGAGAGTTCCAAGTAGGATAAACCCAAGGCGAAACACCCCAAGACACATATTAATCAAATTAACAAAGACCAAACACAAAGAACAACTATTAAAAGCAGCAAGGGAAAAACAACAAATAACACACAAGGGGATTCCCATAAGGATAACAGCTGATCTCTCAATAGAAACTCTTCAGGCCAGGAGGGAATGGCAAGACTTACTTAAAGTGATGAAAGAAAATAACCTACAGCCCAGATTACTATACCCAGCAAGGATCTCATTCAAATACGAAGGAGAAATCAAAAGCTTTACAGACAAGCAAAAGCTGAGAGAATTCAGCACCACCAAACCAACTCTCCAACAAATTCTAAAGGATATTCTCTAGAAAGGAAATACAAAAAGGGAGTATAAACCTGAACCCCAAATAATAAAGTAAATTGCAATGGGATCATACTTATCAATAATTACCTTAAATGTAAATGGACTGAATGCCCCAACCAAAAGGCAAAGACTGGCCGAATGGATACAAAAACAAGAACCCTCTATATGCTGCTTACAAGAGACCCACCTCAAAACAAGGGACACATACAGACTGAAAGTGAAGGGTTGGAAAAAGATATTCCATGCAAATAGAGACCAAAAGAAAGCAGGAGTGGCAGTACTCATATCCGATAAAATAGACTTTAAAACAAAGGCTGTGAAAAGAGACAAAGAAGGCCACTACATAATGATCAAAGGATCAATCCAAGAAGAAGATATAACAATTATAAATATATATGCACCCAATATAGGAGCACTGCAATATGTAGGACAAATGCTAACAAGTATGAAAGGGGAAATTAACAACAACACAATAATAGTGGGAGACTTTAATACCCCACTCACACCTATGGACAGATCAACTAAACAGAAAATTAACAAAGAAACGCAAACTTTAAATGATACATTAGACCAGTTAGACCTAATTGATATCTATAGGACATTTCACCCCAAAACAATGAATTTCACCTTTTTCTCAAGTGCTCATGGAACCTTCTCCAGGATAGATCACATCCTGGGCCATAAATATAACCTTGATAAATTCAAAAAAATCGAAATCATTCCAAGCATCTTTTCTGACCATAATGCATTAAGATTAGATCTCAATTACAGGAGGAAAAATATTAAAAATTCCAACATATGGAGGCTGAACAACACGCTTCTGAATAACCAACAAATCACAGAAGAAATAAAAAAAGAAATCAAAATACGAATAGAAAATAATGAAAATGAAAACACAACAACCCAAAACCTGTGGGACACTATAAAAGCAGTGCTAAGAGGAAAGTTCATAGCAATACAGGCATACCTCAAGAAACAAGAAAAAAGTCAAATAAATAACCTAACTCTACACCTAAAGCAACTAGAAAAGGAAGAATTGGAGAACCCCAGAGTTAACAGAAGGAAAGAAATCTTAAAAATTAGGGCAGAAATAAATGCAAAAGAAACAAAAGAGACCATAGCAAAAATCAACAAAGCCAAAAGCTGGTTCTTTGAAAGGATAAATAAAATTGACAGACCATTAGCCAGATTCAATCAAGAAGCAAAGAGAGAAAAATCAAATCAATAAAATTAGAAATGAAAATGGAGAGATCACAACAGACAACACAGAATACAAAGGATCATAAGAGACTACTATCAGCAATTATATGCCAATAAAATGGACAACCTGAAAGAAATGGACAAATTCTTAGAAAAGTACAATTTTCCAAAACTGAACCAGGAAGAAATAGATAATCTTAACAGACCCATCACAAGCACGGAAATTGAAACTGTAATCAGAAATCTTCCAGCAAACAAAAGCCCAGGTCCAGACGGCTTCACAGCTGAATTCTACCAAAAATTTCGAGAAGAGTTAACACCTATCCTACTCAAACTCTTCCAGAAAATTGCAGAAGAAGGGAAACTTCCAAACTCATTCTATGAGGCCACCATCACCCTAGTACCAAAACCTGACAAAGATACTACAAAAAAAGAAAACTACAGGCCAATATCACTGATGAACATAGATGCAAAAATCCTCAACAAAATTCTAGCAATCAGAATCCAACAACACATTAAAAAGATTGTACACCATGACCAAGTGGGCTTTATCCCAGGGATGCAAGGATTCTTCAACATCCGCAAATCAATCAATGTAATTCACCACATTAACAAATTGAAAAATAAAAGCCATATGATTATCTCAATAGATGCAGAGAAGGCCTTTGACAAAATTCAACATCCATTTATGATAAAAACTCTCCAGAAAGCAGGAATAGAAGGAACATACCTCAACATAATAAAAGCTATATATGACAAACACACCGCAAACATTATCCTCAATGGTGAAAAATTGAAAGCATTTCCTCTAAAGTCAGGAACAAGACAAGGGTGCCCACTTTCACCACTACTATTCAACATAGTTCTGGAAGTTTTAGCCACAGCAATCAGAGCAGAAAAAGAAATAAAAGGAATCCAGATTGGAAAAGAAGAAGTAAAACTCTCACTGTTTGCAGATGACATGATCCTCTACATAGAAAACCCTAAAGACTCTACCAGAAAATTACTAGAGCTAATTAATGAATATAGTAAAGTTGCAGGATATAAAATCAACACACAGAAATCCCTTGCATTCCTATACACTAATAATGAGAAAGTAGAAAAAGAAATTAAGGAAACAATTCCATTCACCA